>NW_022280111.1:794573-795237 GCF_004355925.1 Anarrhichthys ocellatus | reverse complement strand
CTCTCTCTCTCTCTCTCTCTCTCTCTCTCTCTCTCTCTCTCTCTCTCTCTCTCTCTCTCTCTCTCTCTCTGTCTGTCACTCTGATAGTCTAATAGCTCTTCTCTTCCTTGGTAGTCCAACGAGAATCTCTGCGCCGTGGACCTTCAGATCATATTACCCGAGGCTAGTCCAGACTCTTGAAATTGTAACCTTATGATCCTCCAGGCCAAACTTAATGGGACACCAGAGTCTCAACCCGCCCCAACCAGCCCAGTGGATTAGTGCTACTCGGATCCTGGCCCGTCACAGAGGCCCTTCAGACCAACTAACAGCAAATCTGAGGCGGCACCTCTGGGCCCAAGACCTGCCCGAGTTTACCCATAGCCCCAGGTCGCGTGGCCTCGCTGACCAGCCTCTGTGCCCTCGGGGAACTGAAACAGCATCAACAGAGAGGGGGAGAGAGAGAGAGGCCGACCGACGCAGAAAGACCAGCACGGTCAGACACATGATGGGCCCTCCCCGTTTTCTGCGGACAAAGATCTGAACTAAAGAACATCTGGAGGGCATCGCTGCAGGCAGCAAGAGGCTGAAGTGAGGCTGGTCCGCAGAGGAAGGGGAACGAATGACAGAGAATGAAAGAGAGAGAGAGAGAGAGAGAGAGAGAGAGGGGGGGGGGGGGGGGGGG
>NW_022280111.1:780405-794473 GCF_004355925.1 Anarrhichthys ocellatus | reverse complement strand
GCGATGCCCTCCAGATGTTCTTTAGTTCAGATCTGTGTGCGGAGAAAAGGGGGGGGCAGAAATAGACAGACATGAAAAACGTAAAAAATAGATATCAAGTACAAGTACTCACATTTGGAAACCTCTGATTTATTCAACAAACACTGCTGTTTACCTTCCAATTGACCATTTGACCAGCTCCATCCTCAGTTACTGTCGCAAGGCCTGTCAGGCTTTTGCACAGTTTACAATGATCAGGTGCCAGATAACGTTCCACACGAAGGCAGACATAAGCAGGGTTCTCAATTCTGGACAGGGACCGTTGCTTTTGACCATCATATGGTTGAAAAGTCTGTCCAGCTGACTTATTTGAGATGAGAACCCAGTGAAATGACCTTTATTATGTGTTTGATGGCTAGGCCTCGTACTATTCAGTATGACATGCACAGATTTAAGATCAGGCTGATTCCAGTTTGTAGTCCAAGTGGTATTGACCAATCGCGTCTGAGCGGGCTTCGGTTGCATGCAGGTATCAGACAGTGGACAGCAAAAGAGGCGGAACGTTTTATTTGTATGATTTAATTTTATCTTGTTTTGTTTTGTTTGTTTTCAGTCCAGTCAATGGTTTCAATGTGGGAGCAATTTGTTTGAGTGCATCCCAAACCATCAGTAACTATTCATGAATTCTTTGTGGGCTGAAAGAGTCAACAGCATTTCATTCAGTGTTGTTTTTCCCGTCCATCCAAAGACGCACTTTATATTTCCCTCTCTAGATCAGCCTTGACTAAATATCTTGTAAACAAGTTTAGTAATAGTGTTGATGTCAATTCAAACCAGATTGCCTTTTTAGTTTGGAGGGTATGATTACATTATATTTTTTCATATTTATTCTTGTTATTATCTACCCAAGTTCTTCCTCGTTGCCAATGTTTTGCTGGTCGTTATACGTCATCTCTCAACTCCAATCCAATCAGATTGTCGCATTTTTACGTCATCTAAAGGTAGGGATGCGTAACGAAACTCGGTATTAAACGGGCCCCGGAGTTAAATTATCAAAGATCGTGGTATTGATAAGCCCCAACGTTGCTAGTGTTTTCTATATTGTACCTTTTAATGTTTTGGTGTCATTTATCATCACACCTGCTCAACTGTCTCCGTCAGGAGAGGAGAAGTGTCTTCAGGGATATTTCATACTAACTTCTTCAGCAGAGTGACTCTTTAATGAGAACATGAAGCCATTTTTTGTATTTGAAAATAAGGTGTGTTTCAGGTGTGTGCAATTTCTGTAGCCTAACTCCAGTTTTTCTTTACAATATAGCAAAAATATCTGTATATATGGCATTCAGAATGTTAACAGTCATCTCACCGAGTGGAACCCACCACTGCCAGATACTCTAAGTAAACGCTACAAAATGAGGGGGTAGATCGTTGCAGCTTTGACCTGGTTTATTTTCACCTTTGTCTCACCCAACCGTCTGTTAATCCAGCTCGCTGACCTTCAAGACAACCTGTCTGTGAAGCTCAACAGCTGATCCACGAGACACTACCGTGCTACAATAACCAGCCTATGGCAGTACGCGTACAAACAAGGACAGATCGGAACGAGCACAGCAGCCACTTGGTTGGAGAAAACAAAAGATACATTGAACAGAGTGTGTGGGGACAGAGAGGGAGAGATATGGCTGAGGCTCTTTATTGCGCATAAGAGGAAACAGAGGCGGATATCTGAGCCTAATCGCAAAACCCACTTAAAGAACAGTGTCAAAAGAATTAGGTCCACAACGTCAGAGCTCAGCATAACGGAAGCCAACAAGTTGACAGGGAACTAGTGAATTTGTGGTGGGCATGCAGCGGCTGAGATATCCGGCAAAAACTTGTATGTTGACTAGTCTTTTATCTGATTGGATTACTGTTACTTAGACCACATGCAGTCAAGCATGAGTAACACAAGGCTCTTTTTTTAGATTCTCTCTCTCTCTCTCTCTCTCTCTCTCTCTCTCTCTCTCTCTCTCTCTCTCTCTCTGTGTGTTTAAGATCCTGGTGAGTGGAGGTGATGGATGGATGTAGACTCACTGACCTACATGAACGACGTTTCCACACTCGTGTCTGTCATTTAAAGGACGTACAGGCCTCATTTGGAACATACAGGGCGATTATATCTCTGATTTCAGTGCCTTGAGGCTCATGGGAGGGACACATTCGTACTAATCAACATGAGGGTTAAATGCATTAGTGAGCCCATGCATAACATTTTAAAAGCTAGCAAATCAATGCTGTGCGTCATCTACTTCTGTGATTGATGTTAGCTAACGTGTCTAATCATGAAAGTACTTATCTAAAGTTAGTGGGGGTCGATATATATATATATTTTTTAATTTTTGTGCATCCAAACAACATCCAACTGTGAAAATAGTATTGATAAGAGCATCTGCAGTTTGAGAACCAGTCAAAAATAAAAAATAAATAAATACATTTTTTTGAGGTTACACTCAATACTTTCACTGCTGCGATCCTTTCATTTGGAATACACTCCCACCGTTCAACAGATTTTTTATTTTTTTTTGAAAGCCTATTCATCAGCTTTGTCATTGTGGGGCAAAAAGGTGATGCTACACTGTTTTCAATTAGGTTGCTCGCTGTTTACAGTTATTGTGCCAGCGTAGTGCCAGCGTAGCCTGGCCTCCAGGCCATTGTGCCCGCCGACAATGGATAATGAGCTATCCACCCATATGCAGCCAGCATAAGATGGACACACTTATACACACACAGGATTTTATTAAGACAGGGCCACAAACACTCAGCCCGTGTTTGTGGCCAGTTTGCATTGATTGATCTATTCTGCTTGCATTTTTCTTTTTTTTTCATGAAATAATCTGACCTGAACTACTGAGCGTTTGCGGGGAGATTTGGGTTTGTAGTGGAGGAAAGATCAGGGAGCATTCAACACAAGGTCAAGAGCCTGATCAGGTGCTCTTTACAGGCCTGTGAGACGTTCAATGACCAGCACAACAGATGACTATTTTAAAATAACCTTTGAGGTATAAAAGTGGTTACCTCAGGCTCTATGTTTGCAGAATATATTGTAGAGAAATGAAAGTTGCATTACAAATATCATAGCAATCCTGTAGGAGCCACTGGAGAGTTTGTCTTTGTGATTGTTTTGATCTGGTTTGTATTTCTGGTCTATGCGCCAAAGCAGTCTGAATTATAAAGTAAACCTACATTAACTTTTTTTGGGGCCACTTAGGAGCCGAACGTAGGGCCAACATGTTAGCAAACAATTGCTAACATACAGATCCAGCAGATATTTGTATTAGCGTTCATTTGGAGTCATGTTTCTCTCCATCATTTACTCTTTTAATCCTTTTAGCCCTGGTTTGGTTTCCACTAACTGCTGAGGGAAATATCTGGCCTTTTTACAGCTAAATGCTCCACTTTGTTCACCAGCTAGTTGCTAACTTTGTCTCTCTGCCATTCGGTAATGTAGCTTATGGCAGATATTTAAGGCTTTTTGTAACACCTGCCTGTTGCATCTGAAAATTACACAGGTGAGAACCAAAACAGTCAAATCATGGGCCATAAAACCAATACAATGAGCTAAAAGAGGCTAAAACTGCAGAGGGTGATAATTCTGTGGATTTGCTGTTGATTATAGCAGCTTTAAAAGAAGCAAAGTAGTTTTTACTTGTCACTTATTTTAAGACATTGAGTTCAGTTACTTGCCACAACGGTTGTACAATGTCTTCTGTGGCTCTGGAGGGGCCCAGTGTGTCATGGTAGCACGGTACACTGCGACATATTGATCAAAAAGCAAAAATACAGGTTCTCTAATTCTTCTGTTGGGTGGGCAAACTCAGGTGGACCCTTGAGCAGGTAAGGAGATAACACAGCAGGCGGATTTACATGCCGCAACTGATGCTAAAAAGAAAAAAAAAAAGGGGGGCCACTAGCTCGTCGTGGCCACATCAAAGGGAACCTGGTTATTAACGGGCAGGGAGAGCACCGAAGGCCACATTACCATCACACACATCTCGCTGTCCTCATTTATAATCAGCAACACACACACACACACACACACACACACTGAGCAAACGCACAGGCAGGACGGACACGCACCACAACCGACACAAGCTGAGAGGGACAAAATACTTTCCACGCGCACAACAACCAGACGCTGTTGTTGCCTCTCACAATTAATTAGGCAACTTATTGAGCTCAAGATGCAATATGCATGTTAACTTGATGGCTCATGTCTGGTTGCAGAAAAAAAGGGGAAAGGCTTTGATGTTTACAGAACTTGGCAGTAAATCACTGGCAGCAAACAATTACAGAATTAATGAAGATCCGGAAACAATGAGCATGGCTATTGTTGCAAACGCATGCATGGTAATATCTGAAAATGTATGCATGTTAAACGTGATTCCAGACAATGGTGCGCCTCAGAGTGTATGCTTATTACTGGTCTTGGGTGCCTCAAGTGTGACGGTGGGCTCACCTTTCTTCGTCAATCAATCAGTTCAATTTATTTTGGAGCATGGACTATACTTGTTGAAGATTGAATTCAAACTGTAAGAGCATCCATTCATCACGTACAATACAAATTATATAAAAGACACATACAAGCGTGTACGCACATTACATAAAACAATACGATTAAAGAGTGCATTAATTATAGGCCTATTATTCTTCACCATGAACATATGAGTAGCAGTATACAACTTTTACACATACAACAACAAACATAATGTACCATGATAGATTAAACACTACACAGGTGGCTTTAACTACCAAATAATATGTGTATTAATAAAGTGGGCAGATCATTTATACTTGTTTTGAGTGTACACATAACATGCCTTTTGCTAATTCTAATACCCAGTGTGGGAAAATATAGCGTGGCGTGCAAATGTCCTGGTCCAGGCTCATTAAATAATGTCTTTGGACTGACTTGTTTGCATGGTGGAGCAGAAGTGAGGGATTTAGGTCACATGCAAATGTCTTGCTTGTAATATTTTCAGCATGTGTTGATCCATCTGGAGCTCGCAGCAGAATAATAAGCACAAGCCTGGCTAGCATGTGCCGACATTCAAAAGGCGGCAAAAACATGCTCAACAGCTAAAGGCGACGTGCTGTGTAGCTTCACTAAACTAAGCTAAAACATGTTAAATTCCCCTACTCTTGAATTATCAAATGGATGATCAGGATCCCTGTCCTAAACATCAAATATCTGGACCTGTCACTTGTTGAATTTTGACTGAAATGAAGATTCATCTCAACCTACTTGCTCAAAAATGCTACAAAATGGCCTATCTTAGCATAACGTTGTTCTTTTGTTTTTTTCAGTGACGAGCGCTGCAGGGAATGATGTCTGCGCGCCTCCGTGCTGAAGCAAAAACTAATTAAACACGACTTTGGGTTGTGATCACACATGTCACGTTAGATTTCAGCGCAAGAACGGCCCCGCTGAGCGCAAGGCTCCGTCTAATCATGGAAAAGTTGTCATGGCGTTGGCGCCCCTGCTTAGTATCTGTGCGTGGTACCCGCCCAGGAAACAACAGGCTGTCTGAAACCTGCGCCCACCACTGCCTCTCGGGCTCAAACCTGTGCGACGCGCAGGCCTCACGAGCCTGTCTGCGAAACGGAGGCGTCTCTTTAAATTACTCACAGACTCATTCATGGGAACAGCAGAATGGAATGAAGCTGCCGAGCAGAGGTGGTTTCTTGATAATTGTCCCATATTCAGTCCACCACCAGCCAGGCAGGGCGCTGAATTTGCTGAGAAAATAAAGGTCCCTTGGTGTAACAACTTGTCTCGCACCACAAATAGTTGAGTTATTTTATACACAGTACAGCCAGTGCTGTCCCTCTGAAACAGACAAATATGCTGCATGAAATAAAAAAAAATTAAAAAAAGTAATTCAATTCGACATTAAATAAGTGTATATCATTTTGGTGTAATGGATCCTGCCTTTGGTCACAGACTGGTGTCCACGGAGAGGTCAGAGGTCAGGGTTGAAGCTCATAATATGCTGCTCAGGCACACTTCAACCCCTGCTATCCTAAATGACCACTCGACCTTTGAGTTAAGCCTGTAGATGTTAAAAAAAAAAAAACTGAACATGAAAGATTAATACATCGATTAACAAATGTCACTTTTAAAATAACAGTGTTATTATTATTATTTGTTTTAGAAGATTCAACTTTGTGTCAAAGACCTTGGATTTGGAACCTATATTTAAAGATAATAAAACATCACAAATCTACAATCCAGTGGGGGTCGGGGGGGCTTAGCAAATTGGAGGAAAGATGAGGGAAAATGTCAGAAAATGTGCATAAAAAATAAAAAATAAAATGTAAATACTACGACTATATCAGAATATAATTTATGATAACATACAACATAGAATCTCATTTGCCTGCCAGTCACAACAACATTCATCACGTCATAAGCTGTGAGTGTTGACCTGTAACGCTCTGCGCCTGCCACAAAGATGCTCTGCTCCTGACATTTAGCTAGCTAGCGCTAACTCACAAAAATGGACAGGTTTTTGAAAAGACAAAGACCTGACGAGCACACACACACGCACGCACGCGCACACACACACACACACACACACACACACAAATGTTGTTTTTAAAGACATCTGGTAAAAGGCTGGTTGAGAAGTGATGACTGTAAACATGTTGCTGTTGTTAGTAACATCTTGGTTTCGTAGAAATGTCTGAATACATAAGTATATAATGACATAAAGTGTATCCTTCACTTGATCAGATCTTTGTTCTTAACATGAAGTCTGGATTTCTCTGTGACAGCCGCATACATTAATAAGAAATGGCCTTTTTAGCAGTGAACAGACCAGCAGTAAGTAATGTCACCTTATTAATGAAATTCATTTCATTTTGCAAATTATAGACGGTTATAATATCCGCATAGGTTTTGTCCAATTTATCATAATCCTTCTCATCTCAGGCTATAATGTCTATTCACTGGCTGAGTCACACAAAGACCAGGAACAATACAGGAGTCTGAACTATTATATGTATATGAAGATGTAGCTGGTGAAAATAGCCGGCAGTGAATGCTGTGATTTAGTTTTGCCGCATTATTGCGTTTATAATAATTATCTTTTGTCGTTATATGAATTCATTAGCAACACAGGCTGCAGCAGACTCATATGAGAAGGTGATGAGAGGAGAGAATGTGCTGGCGAGGACAGATGACGACAGACAAATGTGTGCATTCAAATCATTATTTTCACAAATGTTACATTGAAGTGCCTTTTTAAGGCCTTTTACTGACCTCTGCTCCAACAATATGTTAGAGTGCCCTCTGCTGGTGTTTTAGGGGAGGATGCTCTTCTTCTCTGAGCTGCACATTTAAGCCACTACAAGTTAAGAGTATCAAGCAAGATCTGCAATGTTCCTTCAAGGACAAGTGGCAAATTAAAGTAAATCATGCATTGTGAAAGGATAAAACAAACAATGGGCCCTGAGAGGAAAATTAAATCATGCTGTCTGAGCTGTGGTTACACAAGAATCCAAGCAGGACATGCTGAGAGTGCGTTGGTGGCCGTGCAGATGGGAAAGGTTTTTTTTCTTCTTTCGGGCTCAAAGCCAGACAGGCGACAGGGAGGATGGGTAGACAGGCGACACTCCCTCAGGGGCCGTACTGATTGGCACCGATCACAAGGTCTCCGCAAGGTGCCATTTCATGTGAGACTGTAAACAAGGTCAAAACGATGTCGGGTTACAGCTGCTAATCACCCGGCCTGTCTGTGACCAGCAAGGTGCCACAGAGGGCTGCAGGGTGAGGGGGTAAGCAGAGAGAGAGAGAGAGAGAGAGAGAGAGAGAGAGAGAGGAGGTAAGGTAGTCATATACAGAGGGGGGGTGTTAATGGAAGTCAGCTTTAGATAAACAGTTCAGCTTAAAGCGAAGGAGAAATGGTCAAGTTAAGTTAACTAGTTGTAAAGGATAAGCAAAAAGTATTTGATAAACGGTGAAATATCTAAAAGGTAACAGATGGAAACAGTTAGCTCAACAATGATAGAGATATATTGCTCAATCAGCAGTTCACATAGATGCATAAAAGTAACAGTTAATGGTTAAAACAGTTAAACCAAGCTCAAAGTGATGGGATTTGGTTAGAATGCAACTTTGACCAAAGATATGTTCAAACAGCATCATGACATACAAGCTGTTTATGTGTGTGTTGGTACACCATGTATGGTCGTGGGCAGCTGACCACTGGATGGTGTTGACATTGAGACATATCGATCACCTTGTCAGAGTGGTGGTCGCCCAGGGCTGAATTAAAAGGGAGGGCGAGGGCAAGGAGGGAAAGCTAATGTTTGTCTCTCCAAATTCATGCCCGGGGCCAGACGCTCAACGCTGAACGCTGACTGGTCCGGTTGCTTCTCTATTGATTTCAGACCGGGTTGGGCAGCAGGCCAGCCAAGGCCTCTGGTACTGACTGTCTGGCTAGTGATTGATTCGTTAATGTCAAATCATCTCCACTTTAAATCAGACAGTGGACAGACACAAAATGCGCCGATGGACCATAAACCAGTTTGATTCCCCTGCCGCTTTTATTGGGTCTCGCATGTACACCCCGATTGAGTGTGCGGCTCCGTTTGTGTCAATTAACGCATGTTCCCTTAGTAGTTGCATGAAAATGAATTGTATTACGGCACATCCTGATTAAGTCTCAATAAGGGTATTTAGTTTCCTGTCAAAATCAATCTAAAAAAACAAACATTTGCACATAAAGTTGATGATGGGGTCATACAAAGATACTCTGCTAATTGTATTACAATGACAGAAATGGGCCTCTAGAGGGAGACGGAGCACCTTAAGACGCATTTCAGAAACACCTTGGAGCATTTTCAAGTTGGCGGTGATGTATGACGGTTATAAGGCTAAAGACTAAATGAACAGTTCGTACATTCTGTCTCGCCTGATGATAAAGCTACAGAAAGATACCGAAGTCAGCGTCAGAAGAGAATAACTTTTGTTTACAGCATTTCTCCATGAAGGCTACTTTAAAAAAAATTCTAATATCTTTACCAGAAGTCCCTTATATATCCAAGTCTAACTCTCAAACACACCCGTCTTTTTCCAGTAAGAATGCATCAGTCAGACATTAATCAAAACCATTTTTATTTGACAAAGAGTTTTCGGATTATAGTTAACACAGTCATCAAGTAGCTGGCAATTACAGCTCAACTAAAATTAACCTGTGAAGGACTTCCCTTGAATATATTATCGTAAAATGTAATGTGATAACAACCATTAGTGCAATATTTCATAACGTCTGTAAACTGCTTCCTGTTTCTCATTTCATCGGCATCCTTCCATCTTGGTGATCCATAAATTTGCATTTTCTTAAACTGGCGTTTTAAACTACTGTGCTACAATAAATACACAAAGCCCAATACCTCTGCATGTGTTGCTACCACTGATTTCACAATCACAAATAAATGAGAAAAATCCTACACACAGCCACTTTCTTAACCCAACGTCACTGCCCGTCAGCTAGCGTACCCCTCCAGGGCTCGTTGGGTCTCTCTGTCCAGTGCATTAAAGTTTGCATGTCTGCACAGTCATGCTGTCCTCTGGCCAGCAGTACGAGTCCACAGCAAACTCGTCATAGTCAGTGCTATAGGTGAGGGAGTGCAGGTAGGCTTCTTTGTCGGACGGCTCCGGGCGAAGTGTCGCCATGTTGTGCTCATAGGCATACTCCATGATCTGTAATGCACAGGGTTTGAGAAGGTTTTTTTTAAGTTTCACAAGCGCTCATACAACTCGACCCAAAGAGACATGACAACAAAGGTAAAAGTGGGCTGGATATTTAGCAGGGGTCTGGGAGTCCTCCCCCGGGATATTTTCAGCGTCCAACAGTTCCCTGCATTATGCACCAACTTATGGGAATGTTGTTCTTTTTATGTTAAGGAAAACATAAAATTCAGGTGGCAGGTGACTGACGGCTTCCGCTCAGCCCTTTTGTTCTGAGCATTTAGAAGCAACAGTTTTCATTATTTATCAATGTATTTTCATCATATTTAATGTTTATCATACCATAATGAATTTTCAACAAAGGCTCAGTTGGACAGGCATTGCCATGCTGCCAGCTCCAAAACCACAGATGAATGATACGTCTACAACGATGCACAGTGTCGACTGTAAAGCCCTTTAAGGTGCATCTGCTCTTCATTGTGTGCGCACTGAGCTCTGACCTTGACAGCCAGTTTGAGAGAGACGTCCCTGATGGAGCTGAGAGGAGGATACAGCCTTCCCTCTGCCAGGTCCTTCTCTATCACCAGGCGAGCGAGAGCCTGTTGGAAGGTGACACACACAGCTCATGTTACTAGAGAAGGAAATCATCAAAACATACCTCCATGTGTTGCACGAGTGTGATCACTCTCAGCGACAGTGGTCTGAAACGTTGAGAAATACTACATCAGGCATAAGTGCTCCAGTAAATTTAATCTGTCGCCTTCATAAACCGAAGAAAAATCACACATGAAGTATTAGTTTTATGGATGAATGTGTGAAGAGGTCAAATTAGACTATTGGGTAAATTCAGCAGTATAATTAGTATATAGTGTTGGTGGCATTGCTACATTTTCCAACACCAAACCGTATATAAAGTGGGCACGATTAGCTCCACCTCCAAGCTACCTACACATTTATGCACCAGTAATAATCCAGTGATCCAATAAAAAAAGCCTACAGATACTCTCTCTTAGAATACAACAAATCTGAAAATGACTAACAATGTACCATGAAAGGCTCCAGGCATTCATTACATTTTTAAGACTCATCCTTGGAGTGCCAGGTGTTCAGGGACAACGTCAGTTATGTACAACACACAAGTACAGATTCATGCATTGATTGATCAATAATGTAAAAGTTGTGAAAAAGGGTGTGTGTACACTGTACATGTGGGTGTGCTACCTCTGCTGCAGTGAGGAAGATTTCCTCAGTGATATGTCGGATGGCGCAAGCGGTGACAGCCAGGCCCACACCGGGGAAGATGTAGGCGTTGTTTCCCTGACCAGGGAAGAACGTCCTCCCGTCAGACAGGGTGACCGGGTCAAACGGGCTGCCACTGGCAAAGATGCCCCGCCCCTGCAACACAATGAGGTATAACAATAGTCTCATTGTTACCTCCGATAAGAAGGTTGTTTTCATTTCAATTCGTCGGTTGGTTTGTTTGTCTGTCAGCAGAACTACGATAAAAACTACTGGCCCAATTTTCATGAAACTTGTTGTGCAGGTGTTGACCTGACAGATGGTTTTGTTGCACAGAACTGTCGAAGAAGCCGTCATTGGAAGTGCCCTTCTAGTGACTATTATTACCAACTTTATTCACCCATTCATTAGAGATGACCAAGGAAATCATTCATAGCCATGTATGTGAGTATTATTGTGATGAATAAGGGCCCTCAGCGAGTACCCCTGTGAGTGTGTAGCACTGCTCGGCAGTGCATTCTGCTTTGCTGGTCGGGTTGCTGAGGGCAAAGATGATTGGCTGTTCATTGAAGGAAGCCATGTCTGTGATGATCTGCTGGGTGAAGGCCCCGGCAACGGCCGCCACACCTGAGACAGAAAGCAATCAATGTGCAACATGATATTTCAGTTTCAGTCTTCCAACTTTAAATCTTCATTTTCCACACGACCCTAAACTCTCACTCAAGTCTACAATGTTAGGCTACTATCAGTCCTTTCTTTCTATGATCCCTTGCATCTAATCCATCAGCGTCACCTATCTGACACAACGCAGTCTGACAATCTGTTCAACGTGGCGTCAAAATGGCTAACCGGCTGCCTCGTGAAAACATCAAGTGCTTGTTGTTTTACCAATGATAGCTGTAGGTTTCAGTTCCCGAACCACATCCTCCAGTTTCTTCATCTGTGGGTGCTGATGAGCAAACCTCTCCTTCTCGTGAGTCAGCTGGTCTCGACCCTGAGGATTTGGAGAAGAGGAGGACAATTAAAGACACAAAACCATCTGTGGAAAAATAGTACCAAAACACAGTTTGATACTTGGAGTCATTGACATTGCTCCCTAACACTAGAAGGAATGAGGGGTTTCTGGTAAGAGAGAAAAGCGGAGGTGAAGAGATGGGAGGTGGGATGGAGGAGAGTGGAAGAAGCAGTGAGAAAGCTGGGAGTTGAGGACAGTGAAGAGGAGGAGGAGGAATGAGGGATGAATCACATGAATATGGTGGACAAAACAGATGTGTAACAGATGTTGATGTTTTGCAGTGAATCCAAGGACAAACCTGTCATGTAAATTAACAAACCATAGGAAATGTTTATTCTTGATTGTGGAGGTAACTCCTTAGGAAAATCCACCCTTAGACGTTTTTAACCCGTGATAACATCAACTTGTGATGTTATCACGGTGTCATCTTTTCCAGGATTTATTTTTCTAACTGGACCGTTTATTCTGGTCAGATTTCATTGCATTATTGCACATGTGCATGTGCAGCACTTTATCAACACACTTTGACAACGAGACCCTTGGAATCGACCATCCAGATCTTTTTCAAGCACTCGTCCTTAGCGAGTCCCTCCTTCTCCATGGCCATGGCGACCAGCTCAGCAATCCCCATCGCTGCCTGGGAGCAAGACAAAAGAGGAGGGGGAGAGGAGCTGCATCATGACATCTCCATGCCAGCAATAGTCAGAAAAAATGTCCCATTAGACCGAAGGACCCATTTTCCTGCAGTCCGTTCCCCCGAGCCCAGAGCAAACATGTATGTATCGATAGAAAAACACAGCAAAAGCAACAAAATGATCGTTCAAGACACAAGTGACTATCGCTTAGCTGTTGTTTCAGAGCAACCATGCTGTTTGTAATGTGTAGGTGCAAAGTGGTCTCATGGGAAGGTGAGTCATGAATGAGCATTCAAAGCTTAAAAGCATTTCAACAACAGTGACACCAGGCAACAAAACTACTTAGTTAGGTTTAGGAAAAACATCAGGGTTAGGCCTAAAATAAGTACACAAACTAAATACATACCTAAACAAGTGTAAGTACAGAAAACACGTCACAAACGTAACTTCAAGTCAACAAGACTTTTGTTTTCACACTGAACACGAACGCCGGTCTCCTGGGTATATTTTCTGATTTTTAACAACTGTATTATTAATAGGCTGATATTTAAATGAAAATATGGAATATATTGTGATTTATTGGAAGAAACCATCTGTGTAAAATGATGGAATGGAACAATGGAATGATCTTTTGTTTCATAGCCACATTTTCCTGCCACTGTGCAATTCACCTGTGGGACCGGCAGTCGAATCGGGCTCCTGAGATTGAATCGTCGTATAATCGACTATTCGGGGTCACTCCTACTACAGGTAGTTGGCTTTAATGAGCAAACTTTAGATAAATATTGCTGTTGTGTAACTGACATTACTTTGTTAATGGTTTTATCTAAAAAATAAAATGAAATCAAACATGCTGTACTTCACTTTAAGATATTTATTTACAGTCTGTCTCACTTCAAGTGTGCTGCACATACCTCTCCTGCACCTTGGAACACGATGGTATGGTCGCACATTTTGCTCTTGGTGACGCGGAGAGCGGCCAGGAGTCCGGCTACTGCCACTGCAGCGGTACCTACGGAGTTTTATAGTGCAACATCAACACTTTTTAGTTTAATATAGTCCTACTGATATTCTTCACAGAATGTGTGACATTCATGTTACTGCTATACCTCCGAGAGTGACAAAGGAAACAAAACAGTTCAAATGAGGAATCAGCTGTTTTCTTGCTTTATGGCAGATAATGAGCATAAATAAGAATATGGGGAAATCATTCATTCATTTATAACAACTGTGGAGTTAGAAAAGACTAAGAAAAGCTAATTTCAAATTGCTGAATCATTACTGCACGAGCACATGAGTGATTCACAATCACATCCCACATCTAGAACCAACACATATTATTCATATTTTACACTGATCATAAGGTTTTATGAAAGAGAAATAAATGATTGGGTTAGCTGGACAGAGAAGGGCGTCCATTTGTGTGTGTGTGTGTGTGTGTGTGTGTGTGTGTGTGTGTGTGTGTGT
>NW_022280111.1:773712-780395 GCF_004355925.1 Anarrhichthys ocellatus | reverse complement strand
GTGTGTGTGTGTGTGTGTGTGTGTGTGTGTGTGTGTGTGTGTGTGTGCAAAAGCCTATTAAATGACCATTCACCAATAAAGGTTATATTTCTTTTTATTTTTATACTTCTTTCATTTTATTTCTCCTTTTCTTCAGGTATGGAATGGACTGTCTGATTCAATTCGAGGACTTTGCAAATGTTAATGCTTTCAGGCTGCTGAGCAAGTACCGCAACAAGTACTGCACATTCAACGATGACATCCAAGGTAACTCAACGACACACACACACACACACACACACACACACACACACACACACACACAAAGACAGCAGCCTCCACTTTCACAGACTTTGTTTCAGTCCTGAGGGGGGCGCTCTCCCACCACACTACACCACACAGGGTCAGAAATGAAGA
Organism: Anarrhichthys ocellatus; assembly: GCF_004355925.1. NCBI lineage: Eukaryota > Metazoa > Chordata > Actinopteri > Perciformes > Anarhichadidae > Anarrhichthys > Anarrhichthys ocellatus. The sequence continues at coordinate 779,999 of NW_022280111.1, read as the reverse complement.
GGGTTGATGTTAGCCTTTCAGAGCAGTATTTCAGTGGAGTGGAGTCTTTCAGTTTTCTGACTATGCACAGTTATATATAAAATATTTCAATAAATAGAGAGGAATACTTTTGTGTTATGTCTAAAGTCAAAATGAAAGATAGAACTTTGCACACTGTTTTGTTTCGTTGACGTTCGACAAGCTGACACCTGTTTTCCCCGACTTCACAATGAGAGGAGGTCAAACCTCCACAAAGGGGCAGAAGCACAAACCCACCCAATTTGAGGGGAAAGAACACAGAGCCCGCCCAGTCTCCCAGTAAAGCAGCCGTGTTCAATTTTTACAAGAAGCTGCTCAGACATACAGTCAATACAGGAGCACAGGAGCCTCTGCGTGTGTGAGCTCCCACAGAAAACATCATACAATGAAAATAAGCCATAAGGTCGGCGTTATGAGTCTGTAAATTAGATTTAGCAGCGACAAAGAGGAATCCCGAGTCCTTGTGCCTTTCAACAGATGCAGCTTTTGTTCAGGGAATTTTACTGGATGTTTGCAGACATGCTGTTGCTGCTCTACAAGATGAAAGACAGGCCTTCAGCTGTAGGGGAATAAAAGGTGACCTGGTGATGGTGTGCAGGATAACATTATGTCTGAAAAGCTCATGGCAGATAGATGTATTACTATGCTCAATACTCTATATCAATAAAGATTTTCTGACATTGGCTATAACTGTAAAAAGTAAAGTCTTAATCATTTTATAATGTCCATGTATGAACTAAACTTTTGCCACCTGAAATGATAACTGTCGCTAGCAGATTGGATCAGCTCGAGCTACCAAGCTAACTAAGCTAAGGTTAGCTTCATTAGTTGAGAAAAGGCTGTTAGGAGGAGGATTGATCAGCGTGTAGGCAAGTGTAACAACATCTTGGATAGAGAGTTTTGCTGCAGTGCTAACTTCCTCGAATCCAAAAAAGACCCAATATAATAACCTGAAACTACTCTGTGCTTTTTAGAAAATAATGCTAGGCTACTGCAGTAAGCTAGTTAGCCGGACAATCACGTCAGAGCAGATGGCTATATAGTTTCGTGAAGGCTAAAAGCTCTTGCAATACTTAGCAGGCTATCGCTCTCAATACAGCTTTCAAGCTGTGATTGGACAATCACTGTTTGTAAAATTCTCACACAAAGTGAAACTGCAATTAAATGTAAGATAAAAAAAAAAGACTCGGTGATGGACAAAACAAATGAGAACTGTTTGCAATTACAATTACAAAAGCAGGAGATATTTGGGATAAATAATGCTGTTTGAGTGAAAGTATAGCCTGTAACTTTTATTACGTCTATTCCTCAGCTAGAAACAATGGGAAGAAAGGGTGAGGTTGTCTGAAACCTGTATTAAAAACACCAGGGATGTCTCAGTGAGTGGCGGAGGAAATTGGGGACAGGCCAAGCAAACAGGCCGAGCCGCCCCGGACCCCTCCCCCAACACCTGCAGGCCTGTCAGTCAACTGAACAACAGGGGGGAGGTGAAATCCTTCCTTGTCATATATGTTTTTCACAGTTAAGATACTGTTTTACTCCCTTTTCTCCGTTCGGTCTTTAAACTTTCTTTCTTTTCATGGAACCCCACCTCAGAAGGAAAGGGAGGTTATTGTCAAATTCACTCAAGCTGTTTCCCACTTGTTACTGTGGCTGCTAAACAGCTTAAACTTTCAGCAGGAGGAGGATGAAGCTGAGCGGAAGCGAGGCAAGAAAGAAGTTCAACTGCAATAAAACTTAATGTCCCGATGAGAGAGAGCGCCATCGCCGGGTCACTCTTTATCCTCCCCGCTGCCACACTGCAAGACACCGATTCCTGATGCCGAGACTGACTTACTGCCAACACGGCAGTAGCGCCGAGGAGAGAAATGTGTTTTCTATCAAGCAGAGAGCAGCACTAAAGCACGGAGAGCCTGTGAGAAGAGGAGGAGTAATGAGGCCAAGAAGGGAGCTGTAAACTTTTTCATTGTGTTGGGGCTTTTGGAAGACGGAGACAGGCGCCCTCTGGTATGGTTTGGTGCAACTCGCTTGCTGGAGAGGTCACACCAGTTCACGCAGAACCAACCTGTCTAAACAGAGAGCCCAAAGAGATGGACGTGTGAGTGTAGCGCTCTGCAGAAGCTGATACTCATGCTGCAACTATTCTCAGTAAAGACTGAGAGGATTAGAATCTAAGTTTACATATAAGAGTGAAAAACTATTTATTTCAAAATGCCAGCCAAGAAAGACCAGAGACTCCTGACAAAGACCTGACAACAACTGAGCTGTGAACACATGCATATGTATGGGCGTCCACTGACCATAAACTACAGAGTGACTATCTGTGGTTGTGGTACTGCGGAAAAGAAAGGAACATCTTCCCGATGCAGAAAGCTCTTTGGTCCTTGGCCTGAGCCATAAAGATAGAGGGAGTGTTTTTGACAACGTGTGTGTGTGTGTGTGTGTGTGTGTGTGTGTGTGTGTGTGTGTGTGTGTGTGTGCGTGCGTGCGTGTGTGCGCTTTGCCTACAACAGAACTCCTCTTTGGCCATTTGTGTTCGTCGTCCCTATTGTGCCTGAAAGTCTGTTGTCCGTCCTTGACGACCCTCCGAATGGAACGCCAACATCTGACAATGCACCTATTTGCCATTTGAACAGTGGGATTATTGTTGTTGGGTAACAACACAGGGAAACTGGAAATAAATGTGGTAAAGGTGCCCAAAGTGCCATAAAACATTATGGTATCATTAATTATGCTGCAAAATTACAATTCTTACTTAAACATTACTTCAGGGAAATACACTGTAAAAGATTTTAGATATGAATTACTTATTATTATGGTGTGCATGAATATTTTTAGCTTGGAAACTAAACATTGGGCCCTGGGAAAAGGGTTGATGTTAAAAAAATGTTATTTCTAGGTCGCTTCTCAAAGCAATTTTGGTCGCCCTTAGGCTTTTATCTTGTTTATTTTATCATTCATTTAATTGTTACTATTCAAATTCCTTTTGTATTTAAATTTATAAAATAGCATTACATTTGGTGATGACTGACTTTGAACTCAAAACAAAGTTCAGGACTTGTCTGCTGCCAAAGCAATGACTTTGTTCTCCCTCGAATGGCTGTTATGAAAAACAATAAAGAGAAGGTGTATCCCTGCTTTTGAGATTTGGCAGTGAGATTACTTTCCGTCTCTTCGTCTGGTGCTTTGTCAACAACAGTGTCTGTTCAGTGACTTCTGAGACCATAAAGGGCCTGCTGGGAAAGCACTCACATCCGTCACTATATGAGAAAACAGGCATGATCACCGGCTTCCCCTCCCATCTATAGGTTTATTCATGACAAATGGTTTAAATCAACAGTAACAGTGGATGATCACATGACTACTACGTGGGAAACAGGTTGTTCTTAGTGACTCCTGCAGCTCCCCTCAGCTTTACAGAGTATTTTAGCATCTTTCAGCCCATTGTTTTGGTTCCCTGGCTCACAACTTTACTGCATTGGTTCACTCTTGCTGCTCTCAGGGTATTTTTTTAGCTGCAGCAGGTAGCTGTTTTCAACAAGCTCTAAAAACCCCCGTAGACTACCTGCTCTGCACCAAACTGCTGACCGACAAAGTGAAGTGACTGAATCTAGCAGCTAAAGAACCACCATGTCAGTGGTGAGCAGCCAAACAGATATAAAAATAGAGTACATATTGGACTTTGGACATTCATCAGACGGACACCAACACATAATAATGTAAAGAAGCAACTGTTTTCTACCCAATTTGGACATATAGTTTGTTTGAGATAGCCCAAAGTGGCCAACAAATCAGTTATTGCAGGTTGAAGCCCTGAGGTTAGAGCGTCTTGTGACGTATTCTTCAGTGAAACAGAATATTTCAGCGGTGTACACTTACAAGAGGGATTTAAAACAAATCCTTTGGGTTTGATTGTACCGCTAAAAAAGTGGGCGGGCTTAGAATGTAGAGTAATAGGGAGCTACAGATTGATTGACGCATGGATGTCATTCTGTTACTGGTGGAAATTAGTCTGCACTAGCTTATGTAAGCACACTTCACATTTTGTTTTACAGGACAAAAAGATTATTGGATTTTGATATAATATATATAAAATACTAAATATGAATTATTATTTTTTGTATATATTGTTTAATAGGTGCACAGTATGACCTGGGATGTGATCTGAAAGAGATAAAAAGCCTTTATCATTTCATTCTGACTCTTGACATGAACTCTTAAATACTTCATACTTCATCAGCTCCATCAGGACCTTGTGGGCATGGCTCGATCAGATTTGATTGACAGTTGCCTGGTAAACAACCCCACACCTCACAGATATTTTGACAAAAATACTGCCAAATCCTGATTGGTGCTCAGACATCACCTTCTTCCAACTAAGCCCCGCCCACTTCAAACCAGTCAAAACCTCACATGTGTTTTTGCTTAAGAAGCCGAATGAGTAAAATGTAGGGCCTTTGAATTTACATTCGTCATTCCTTTGCATTGCACAAACTATATGAAGGCAGGTGTTTTGACTTATTGGATTTTCCCGCTGGAGACATCTGGAAACAGAAAAACAGCCAGACAGGCAGACAAGACACCTGCAGACGAGACGCTAAACCTTTCTAGCCACTGGGCCGCTTAAGCTATCTGCGAAATGCTAGCAGAACAACACAAAGCTCCTTTGTGCTTAAAACTTTTATACTGCAGCGATTTATGACGTGCCGCTATAATACGGGTCGAAGTATGAAAGAAAAATAGCTGGACTCATTGTTTTCTGGAGGAGCACTTTCACGGTGTCTTAATACTGCCAAACCAGTCCAATGTATTGTGACTTTATCATTAATGTCTGACAGTATGAAAAAGAGTGTGAGACATGAGACGCGCTCCCATGTGGCGAATCACTCAGACTTTGGCGTTACCTCTGGGCCGATCTGTAGAACAGGGAAGTTAACAAGTGACCCAGATCCTTCAGGAAACACGATCCGGCTTCACCTGAGACTTGATGAAATCTGAACCTCCCAGCTAACAGGAAGTAGGTGGATGTCGTATGTACTCGTGGGCGGGGAGGGAAAAGTGATTCTCTTAGTCGGAGCTCTGCAAAGAAGGTCACACACAAGGGTGCTCTGTCCAAACACAGCTGTCGAGCCTGTGTGCGTATATGTGTGTACACACACATATACACACACACTGTCTGTTACCGCGGTCCCTAACAGGGCTTCATGGCTGAACCTTAATAAATCCCCAGCCCCCTCTCGCTCTCCTGAGAGCCAGCATCTCTCAGCACACGTTATTTCTCAAATCCCCGAGCCGTCATTGAAGACAAAGACGCATTCTGCATTCTTTCTCCTCTCCTCTCCTCTCCTCTAATCATCAGTCTTTTCTCTGTGTTCTTTATTCTCTCGGTGCCAAGAGTTTACAATAGTTGATGCCATTCATGTGGTTATTGCTTGCTTTTCAGATATATATGGAGCACAACTCGGCGCCTGTTGTGTCAAACACTGTACAATCATTTCTGACATAGAAATATACTTTTCATTTTATCAACCTGAGGTTTAAAAATACTTGAACTTATATTTTAGAGTTAAATAGCTTGGGAAAATAGCTTCGCACCGACACATGAAACCACGTTTCATTGTTTACACTCACTGTAGCTTTTTGCGGAATAGTTGCATTTAGTAAAAAAAAAAGCTAACATGTTATTGCCGTGTGACTAAAAGCGCTTTTCTACTCCAGCACATCCCTCCAGTTCCATCTCATCAGCTTTATAGAGCGGGATTCTCCCAGAGAAATCAGCACAGACCAACAAAAATACAATAGGGATTAAGGGGCGATGAAAACGGTTATTGTTTCCCTGACAGAAAATAGAGAGAAACCTGGCCTTGAATCAAACACTCAGTTGCATCATTCTCCTCTAACTGAGCAGCATTCTTTAACTGATGGATTCAAAAAAAACTCCCTCCCTCTGCTTATTGATGATGAGTCAATCTGGACTATTTTAGTTCTCGTTCACATTTCTTAGAAAACTAAATCGGAATATTACTTAAAAGACTGCAGAGCTGTAATCATTCATTCAATCTCTGAGCCCATAATTACTCATTTTCCGCCAATCTGGCTCCTTTGGGGAAAAAGCTCCGCTGTTCCCTGTAGTTGAAAAGCCACCCGGTTATTAGAGTCATGGATTCCTGTTGCCAGCTGGAGGGGGCCCAGACTTCTCCTACTGGACTCTCATGTGTGCCTGTGTGTGTGTGTGTGTGTGTGTGTGTGTGTGTGTGTGTGTGTGTGTG
>NW_022280111.1:707508-773702 GCF_004355925.1 Anarrhichthys ocellatus | reverse complement strand
GTGTGTGTGTGTGTGTGTGTGTGTGTGTGTGTGTGTGTGTGTGTGTGATCGCTTCATGGTGCACAGGGACGCAGAGATACGCAGATGTGTCGGCATGCATACAAGCCCCAAAGTATACAACAGTCTCATTAAGGGTAGCACTGCAATAAAAACACCAGCATGACTGCACCTAGTTTTAGCTCAAGAGAGGAGGGAAAAGATACGATCAATGTGCGTGCAAACCAAATGAATAACAATATGGAACACTTAACACTTCAGTCTCCCTGTGCCTCTTAGCCAAAGCTAACCCCTCACAGTGAACCACTGCTAAATCAAACATGACACGACACCACAAGTCTAAATCATGCCTCCTCTGTGCTTGGGGAAGATATGGTGATATATGTTTCCTGGTCTGCCACCACTGGAGTCAACACGGAGATTCCTGTAAACCTCGCTGTTCACATGCTCAATCATTCTGCATTCAGGATAATCATGCATTTCACTTCTGAATAGGCTGTTCACAACAAACAGAGAGGTTCTCCTATCACCACTGAAAAAGTCCAATTGGCTGAGTTTCTGTGGACTAACGAGCAAGACAGATCATTATGGGCAGGTTCAAAATACATTATGTTATGCTGCCAAGAGTCAAAAACATACAAGTGTTCAGCTCAACTGCTGGAGGCTCAACCGGTTTCTGAATCGTTGGTTGGCTGTGCTGTCAGAATTCTGTCGGGAGAAGATCATGCCACCGAAATCAATAGCACTAATGGTAACCACGGCTCTCTGATCACTTCTCAATAAGCGGATGTTTCCATTCAGCCAGTGGGCAGAGTTTTGATTGGCGCTGCTAAGCAGCAATATAAACTTAGTTCAAAGAAAGTAAAACCGAATCATCTGCGACCGAAGTTCCAGACCGTTGAATCCCAAAAGGTCTGGCTCCATCACACTGGAGGTACTGACTGTGCTGAACTGCTGGACATATTTCTTTTAACAGCACCATGTGCTGTTTGTATTAAAAAAAAACGACAATAGCAGACTGCAAGAGGCCAATAGGATCATACCTGTCTGACACAGCCTTCATAAATTCATCCAGCAGGTCATCGTAGGCCTGGCCCCGCACTCTCTTATGTCTCAGCCCAATGTAGAGAGGGTCCTTCAGCAGCGCCTGCAAAAACACATGGAGGCAGAGGACAGAATAGAAGGTGAGAGGAGGGAATGTGAAACTGATGGGAAGACTGAAGGAGAAGAGGGGGGAAAGGAGGACACTTTTTAGTTTTTGATGTTCCATCTCAACTTAATATTTCTGTCTTTAAAGCTGCACTAGGGAATTGTACAAGTTAGTAACTCCACAACTAACTAACTTTGGTTGAGTGATTTGGGTGTGTTTTACAGGTAGCTGCTAGCCACAGGCAGAGATGAGGAGGCTACTAAACTCACTTCTTTCTAACTCCACATCCCAAGATTTCTTTTATTTTCAAACTTGTAGTTTTCTACCCGGACAGACTTCAACCTTTTTTCAGATGCAGTAAAACTCCCAAAACATGGAAAATCAAACTGTAAGCATTTAGATTGAATTGGTTTGTTCCTATTTCAACTACAGTACCAAAGTGCATAACTCTCTTCAGCAAAGTAACTACAAAATCATTAGGAAATTAAAGACCTGTAAATAAAAAAGCTTTACCAACGTGTGTAACTAGACTGTGCTCCAGTTATAAGGGATGACATTTCCATAAAGTTGGGGGGCTTTTAATAGACTAATGAAAACCTGAGTAGCTGAAGTGCAAATATCCACTTATTCCCAAGTGTGTGCCAAGACCCAAACAGAGAGGATCCTACACCTCCCAAAATGCACATTTACATGTATGGTGTCTCGTAAACTCCCACCTCTCTATCAAATATGATGGCCAAAGCTTGTAACACAAGCTTTGTGTTAAAAATGTTCAATGTCCAAGTCCAAATAACCCTGATGATGTAATCTTTATTTATTCAGACTATTAAATAGCACCTTCCAGAGCCAAAGAAGCCTTTTTACAACTGTTCTCACAGGCTAGCAAACTTCTCTGCATGGTTTCTGTGCAGTCTTGATATTTGAGCATGTTCACCATTATAGTTCAGTGTATTAGCATGATAACGTTATAAATCAGCACAAAACACAAATCACAGCGGAGGCTGATGGGAATGCCATTCGTTTTCCAGGTACAAAGAGGTACAATTTTCTTCATATAGCGTACGCTTAAACTGGTATAGATGTTTTTAGGTGTCAAAAATATGTTTTACTGCTGCTACACCAGTACATTGCTTTGCAAATGTCACCTAGCAGTGCTGATAGATCGCTTACAGACTTTGCTTTGCGGTATCGGCACATAGTCCATCAGATCTTTGACTCGCTGCACCCACCTGATACAACATGGCTGTGTCCAAACATACAACGAGTTGTAGATTTGTACCTAGACAGATTTTGGAGGATAGACTCGTAACCTAAATCTGCTACACTCCATAAACTTTGACGTTCGGCCCCAAAGGCCGGGGAAGTCATCCAGAGAATTGTCGAGCCTCATTGGGACAGGCGACCTTTACTTCAGGAGATGGATAATTAGAGGGTGCCACTTAGATGAGTGCGACAGCCGCCTTTCCATGGCAGGGTCAAGAGCTGCCACGTCCAAGAACAGCTCAAAAGGTTTATATAAAGGCAAGATTTATTTGAAGTCGACAACTCATTTCCTGGCAAGCTTTTAATGGACAGTAATAGGTCAGAGTTGGCCAAGTTCAACAATAACCAAAACAAGCAAAACATTTTAATGTGATCCGGGTGAGAGGCGGATTGATATCAGAGGGCGCTGTTGGTGGGAATTTCACAAGATGATGCAAGAGCATGCAAGGAGAGAGATACAAATGACCACCTTCTATTGAGTTTATATGATGGTGATTTTTTTGTTTCATTACTCTGTCCATTTACACGCTGGGACAAAACTGGTATTAAAAGCTGGAATAGAGGAAGCTGCGTTATAAGCGACTCGGATAGTCCTGAGTGGGTTTCAAGTGGGCTGACCTCGTTGACACTGCGCTGAACTGTTGACACGAGTCGTCTTTCTGTCCCCGATTATCTACCGTTGATTGGCTAAGCTGTCCTTTGTGTCGTACAGACCCTTCTCTCTCTCAGAAGGGATTAGTCCTCGTGTATGGCTTTACAGTTCATACCAGCTAGAGACACAGAAGCTCCACTTTCACTGTTGCAAACTGTTTCCAAACTGATGAGTGCTGGACTTTTAACGAGGGAGTTTAAGTCGTTCGACATGCAACCTTTAGTGTATTCGAAATGTGACTGCAGCATCTTCGATAAGTTTGTTTTGAAGAAGCAGTGGAACGAGACCAGGAATGAAGAATAGCCCGGACCTGTCTGAGGGAAAAGACACCCGGCATTGGACATGTGAAAGCCCACCCGGCACCGATGCACAAACAGCATATTGTCCTGGATGACATCATTGACTCTGATTTCAGCATGAGTGTATGTGTGTGTGTGTATGTGTGTGTGTGTGTGTGTGTGTGTGTGTTGAGGTTACTCCAGGTGACATCAGGCACTGATGGATAGAGTCCAGGGAGATAGCAGGATGATGCAGTAAAAACTGGACTCATTCTTGTGCGTACTGTATGTAAGACAGAGATAAGAGCGGTCCAGTGAGACTTCATTGCTGGTTTTCACATGAGATTACACAGCTACCACATTCCTCCGCAGAAAGAATAACAATTACACAGTGGCACAATTTCTAAAGGTCTAAAACAGACATTTCACAGGCTCCGAGCCTCCTCGTTCCACTTTTGGGGAAATATGCTAATTCATTTTCTTGCCAAAAGTTAGATGAGAGGAAGTGAGTTTGTTTCCCAAAATGTTCAAAAATTATTTGTCTAAAGAAAAAAGAAAAGTCATGGTCAGGGGGTCTGCCTGCTCGACTGTTTGGATGTCTGGCCACTTGCCTCTCTCTCTCGCTCTACTCCCATATCCACTCAAGGACAAATATAATCCTATAATAACAGTCATTTTAATAATTAGCTGGAGCTACCACTACCTCATAGCCTCCCACCTCCATCTGGTCCCATCATGCCTTCACAGTCAGGATGGCAGATTGAGGCAGGGTACCGAGGGAGGACACACACACACACACACACACACACACACACACACTCACATAGCCTATTTATCCCATTACAACTCATTTAGCCTGTCATCTCTTTAGAATAAGAGAAAAATGGAAACGTTTGCCAGGGCCAGGCAGACTATAGTAAAATCTCTTGTAACGGTATTTCTTTTAAAGCTGCACACACACAACAATACGGTGTGTGTGTGTGTGTGTGTGTGTGTGTGTGTGTGTGTGTGTGTGTGTGTGTGAACGTATATGCGCTTGCAGACAAGGTTTGACCCTGTGCATGTACAGTACACTTTCTGTTAGGTGCTGATGGATCACTAGTAATGCCCGATAGTTAATGGTAAATAATGTCTTTCTTTCCAAGAGGTCTATACAGTAAGTCTCATGTCCAGTGGAATAAATCTAAAAAGTACGACAAAAGTAATTTGCTACATTACTCATTATATTATTTTCATATGTCATATGCCTTTAAACAACTCCAAACACAAGGTTACAGCTTCTGAAAAAGCAAGACAATGTTTTATAGGTATGTACTTACTGTATCATTAACAGCTAGCCTGACGTTAGCCCTGGGCGACCGCACACAGCGGCTCAGTAGAAGTCCATTTCACACAACCTCCAACTTTAAAGAATCCAGGTGATGCTAAATAGGCTTAACAGCAGCAAGCCCGCTAAGAATTGTTTTTTTTTATGTTGTTTTTTACAATTTTTGAGTTGCATTTCTTCCTTTTTAATAGGAGCTAACTGCCTCACACACCTTCAGTCCCACCTCTCACAAGCATAAGGCATAGCTACTCGTTACTGAAAGAAAGTAATCACATTACTTGTTACTGCCCCAAAATATAAATCTGTGCATTAAGCGTAGAGCTGGAGCCGAGTAAAAGTTGTTCTTAACAAACAACACTTTATCCACCCACCCAGTATCTCCAGCTATTTTGCAAATTGCATGACTCAGCCAGTGACTAACAAATTGATTTACAATGTGTTCATTAGTGAGCTTATTGAGGTGTTAGGAACCGTAATTTTAAATTTGGACTGAACCAAGCTGGCTGTTTACACTATGCCATTAGCTGTACAGCTACATTGTACGTTTAACTGTTCCTATAACCTCTCTACCTACACTATTTTAAGTTGTCATGGTTGAAGTCCAACAGCGCTGCCTCAACTGCAACAGACTGACACACATATCTGCTGCCAAAATAGGAAGAGAAACAAAACAAGTGTTTCTCCTCTCCCTATTTTGGCAGCAGATATAAAGCAGATTGAGGGATTGAAACAAATCAAGCTATGAGACAGATTGTTAAAGTTGTGCTGTGTTGCCCATAAATGTCTAAAACTGGTGCCGTGCACCCAAGAATCTGCAGATGGTGTTATCACGCTTAACCAGAATCGCTCAAGCTCAATGTGGAAACTTAGAACGCACAGATATGCCAGTACTGTATGTCTATAAAGATAAAGACAGGGTGGAATGAGAGAGGATTTTTCTCACTTAATCCAGTTTCAATGGCATGAAGACGGCTAACGTAGCAATGTAATATATTGCAAAGGCATTCTGGGAAGACTGCAGTGTTTCTGTTGTTATAATGCAAGAGATGTCTGCATGAAATCAGTGGGCTTCTCCTATTCTTGGTCTCTTTCCAGTCTAACAAATATTGCATATACTTTTTTGCCAATTACATCTGAAGTTTTATTTTATTTGCAAACTCATCTGTCCTCAGCAACAACTCTCATCCTTAATCCACTTAGGACATTTGCTTGGATAGAAACTGAACTCCGGGGACTGAGTCATGTGAAGACAGTCTTGGACGATGCAGGACAGCTACTGACAGGCTGAGCTCGACGGTGTCGAGGACACATGCATCTGAGACTGCTACGCCCTTGGCTGAGAGTTGTGTATATTTAGATGTGCACACAGACTATTCTTAGTCTGTTTAAGGCTGCAGACGCACGTGCTGCCCTGCCCAGAGTTTGAATCATCTTTTAAGAGACGCTGCTGTAGAGAACAGGGACCCTAGATGGGTAAGCCTGGCTCTGTTGCCTGCTACACTCGCAGGCTGGCAGAGGGGAGAGGTGTTTTCCCATCTGGCATCCATCAGTGGAGCTGCTTACCTCACTTATATTAAGGGTGTTTCCTGGTTGTTAAGTGTGAGATTAGTTTTCTTTTTCTTGGCAGATTTCTGAGGCAAGGCCTACCTGGCTACGGGGGATAAGGAACATTTCCCTTCTGGCATCAACCATCATGTACTCATGGATTGTTAATGTGTTGGAGCAATATTTTGAGTTTAAGGGTCAGGGGCAGCAGAGTTGAAAGGTGAGCAAGAAGACCAAGCACACTTGATATTTACTTCCTTGGGCTATAATGACCTAATTTCTCCACAGGGACGATTAGAGTTTTATCTAATTAAATGTAATCCACTTTGAATTCAGCCCCTGCTGCTCTGAAGCTAACCTTTATCTCTGGCCTCTGTGTGGGAAGTAAACCACTTTCCCTGTCTTAGCCCCACTGTACTTCAATAAAAAAAATGTAAATCTGTAAATGTTTCAAAGTCGAAGTAGCAACACCACACTAGAAATACTCCACTACAGGCGATAGTCCTACACTTCAAATTCTGACTTTTGGGAAATATACTTGTTCACATATTTGTCAAGGTTTAGACAATAAGATTGATATCACTCACATGTTTGTACGGTAAATATGAAGCTACATCCAGGAGCTGGGTAGCTTAGCTTAGCATAAAGACTGGAAACTCTGCAAGTGATAACAAAATCTGCCTGCCAGCACCTTAAAAGCTCCCTAATTAACATGTTGCATCTTTTGTTTGTTTAATCCGTACTTTGTGCTAGTGCTAATTAGCCAATGTTAGCACGCTAACGTGCTAAAGTAAGAACACGGTCTACATTAAACCTGCTAAATATCAGCAAGTTAGCGTTGTCTTTGAGAGCATGTTCGCATTCTCACGTCAGCATTTAGATAAAGTGTGTGCTAACTGCAGCCTCACAGAGCGGCTAGGATGACTGTAGACTAGTTATTTATTCTGTGACAGAATGAAAAAACAGGTAGATGCATTAAAACTATACTTGTGTACTGTACAGTACTGCTTTCCATCTCTGATAGACACAAAAATAAAGATAACTCAATATAAGAAGTTGCTTATAGTTCTGTGAATGGTCCGTCACTTATATTTAGACCACAGCTCTCACCTCATTGTCCGTGCCCACATCCAGCATGATAGGCAGGCACTGGTGGGGCGGCACACCTCCACAGGCTGTGTAGAGGGCCAGCTTACCCACGGGGATGCCCATGCCACAGCAGCCCAGGTCTCCCAGCCCCAGGATCCTCTCTCCGTCCGTCACACACACCGCCTGTCAATCAAAAGAAATGTAAGCTTTAAACAACCATCGCATCAATTACAATCTGTGTATAATGCTGTTCCATGTAGGGTAGTCTAAAATTAGATCTGACATCACATTTACACACATTTTTATGAGAACATAAATGAAGCAGCAGTTCTGCCTCCTTGCCTCATGAATTCAAATCGTTTTGAGCACAACAAGTCCACCCTGCTACCCAGTAACATGTTTATTTTCCCTCAGTGTAAGCCAGGCCCTCCTACAGATCACCCTCCTGGCTTTCCACTCACTAGTCCTTTTACTTATTAAGCAGTAAATGAGGTTGATTCCACAGCATGAATCAAATCAATTGTGTTAATATCCCCAGCAAAATAGTTTAATTTGAAATGTTCCTAATTGTCAAGTATTTGTCTTTTTCCACCATCTGTGTGACGCAGATAACACTGGCACAACAGCCTGGTTCCTCCCACAATCTGACAAAGAGTGTCATTAGTTTTCCCATTTGAATGTTTAAAATCTATAATGACCATAAATTATACCATTCACAGCTTTTTTTCTCCCCCCAACACTTGTTATTAAGTGAGTCAGTGGATGACTACCCTGGCTCCTGTGTGCCCTCCCTCTATGGAAATGTTAAAAGTAGGCCGTATTAGGTGAGTTTACGATAAGACCACCCTGACAATGAGAGGCGGCATGTCAGCGCTGAGCTAAATGCCCTGCTGTTGACAGCCGTGAACAGGTGGCTGAGCTGCAGGTTTATTTGACGTGCCAGGAATGTCCACTGGTATCGTCATTCTGAATATGACTAGATCGTGACTTAGCACATAGTTGCTCTATAGAGAAGATTAAAAGGAATATTTCAGGCTTTTGGGAAATTGGCCAATACAGCAGGTCAAGAGGACCAACACAATGTTGTTACCAGGTAACAACATTGTGTTGCTTTATCAGAATGAAATGTCGAAACAATGACTCTAAAGTTTGTTGGTTGTATTCTGTTGTTTTTCAATGTATGTATACTGTAATGTCCTACAATAAAATGTTGTCTGCTAAATGCATATAAATCTAAGGATAAGGCAGATCACATTCTATAATTTAGAATTGTCAGCAAATTCCTTGAAACCAATACAAAAGCCACAAATTATTTTTGTATCATCACTCATTTTTTATTGGCTACTGAGCCAATCGACCAAACCTTTCTGGTGTTTCCATTTTTGCACTCGAACATTGTTATTCTGTGCTTTACTGATGCAGTCAGACAGAACAACACTTTTTTTGTAATCTGACAGTGCTGGAACAACATGAGCATTATTAAATAAGACTTCATGCCACCGTTTGAGCGGTATCATTTACCCTGATGTCCTTTTCTGGCCAGTTCTGGAGCAGCGTAGAAATGTGGCCCCGGTCATGTATAGAGATGAACAGCCCCCTGGAACATAGAAAATTAAATGGAAGAACGCAATTTAGCAGAAGGAAGAGAAAGAGACCACACTTCTTGCATGTTCAAAAGGCATCACTAATGCAAAAATGTCACTAAAATGTTGGCAATACTGTAATGGCAACACAAAAACACATCCAAGATTTGAGGGAAAAGCTTCGAGCTGTTCTTAGGAGACTGTTTGAAGTTTCTTTTCTGCCTTTCTTTCCTTTGACCACGGCTTTATTGAATACCGATGGCACCTGGGACTTTAATGTTGAGCCCAGAGCCCAGGGCCTCTGCAGGGAGTTTGCTTTGGACCCTTGAGACTCCACAAATATTCATTCATCTTAGTATCACCCCCTCCCGCCAACCCTCCCTCTTCTCTCTCCTCTGCTCGCTGAAATGAGGGTACTTTCCTCCGGGACAATCCCAGGATAAAGAGATCATCTCTGTGCGTGGGGTCCAGCTGCGGCGTCTTTTCTACCCAACACACCCATCTGGTTATAGAAAAGGGGGCGGCAACACCTCCTCCATGCGGCAGTGACAGTAAAAACATTACTATTTGTAAGAATCTGCTCATAAAGTAAAGACCCATCTCAGGTCAATGCTTGAGGAAGACAGACAACGGAGAAATGTCAAACAAAACAGCATGACACATTGTTAAAAGCAATAATAAAATCTAGTGAGATGAAGAGAAGGACATAAACTTGTCACATAGAATTGCTTTGATAGGAAGGGGAGACTTTCAGCATAGGTTTCCACTTAACACCAGTAACCATGGTAGATAAAACAGTCTACAGCCATGCAGGCAGCTCTGTGAGGCTGGACACAAATGGTGTTTTGGGCTCAATAGTGACATTGTATGCTAAAAGTCTCACAACGACAATGCTAACATGCTAATATTTAGCAGGTATGTTTAGCGTTTTATCATGCTGTCATGTAGCTAGCACTAAACACAAAGTACAACTGATGGGAATGTAATTAGTTTTTCAGGTATTTGGTCTTGAACCAAATTCCAATGTTGACCTGAAGTTGGCGCCAAAGGGAACGTTGAGGGATCAACACAGTTATTTAAAGTCTTCTTGAAAGGGACAAATATGTGCGCACCAAATTTCATGGCAGTCCATCCAAAGGTTGATGAGATATTTCCCTACAAGAAAAGCCTCATGGACTTTCCTCCAGAGGAAAGTCTGGGGCTCATCATCTGGTTACCATGAATGTCTGCGCAAAATGTCACGGCAATCCATTGAACAGTTGTTGAGACATTTCAGTCTGGACTAAAGTGGTTGACCGACTGAGTGACATTGCCATCCCTGGAGCCCAAAACAGCAATTCACAGGTGGAAATCCCAGAGTAGCTATACATCAGGCAGCCCCTTTAAATACACTTTTGATGTAACTCATGTTGTTTTAACATTGTTTTATTACACCAAAAGTTTTTTCAAAATTAATTCCATAACCTGAGACAACTGAATATTTTGAAAAAGAGTTGAGCAAAGGTGGTTAGGATTCTTATAAGTAAGTTAAGCACATGGATCATCTATAAATAATTAAAGCTTATATTTATATTTACCCTTACAAACACCCGTAATCATTGGTCTAGTTCTTTCTACAAGTCGCCCATTTGTAATACAAGACAAGACAATTGTCTCATACTTCTTGCCAAAATTATATTTTTCTTATTAGTAGTATGATAATAACTTTTCTCCACACATTCTCTGCTTCCAACATCTCCAATGCCATGATTTTCTGCTTTTCTTTGTTATATTGTAAAACTGAATATCTTTGGGGTCTGCCGGTCCAACAAAAACGGACATTTGACAACGTCACCTTGGCCACTGGAATGGACATTTTCTGACATTCAATTGACTAAATGGCTAATCAAATAATTGAAAAAAAAATAATCACCAGATTAATCCATAATGAAAATAATCATTGGTTGCAGCGCTGCATTAGACAAAAAGCAGGGAAAAGAGAGAAGAAGACATGGAGGCTGACTGGCTGCATGGTCCACCCTCTGCAAAGAGCTCTCTGCAGGTCACATAAAGGTTACAGACATCTGGCATTTTAAACACCGTCAAACGTTTCTGGCAATAACACGACGCACATCTGCATACAGCTACACATCTGTGCATGGAAATGCACATGCACCGGATGTGTGTGTAGCCCGCTGTGTGTGTTTACCTGAGGACAAGAGGACCACAAGCCACTGCCAGCAACAGGAATATGAGTCATTTTGGGAGAAAGAGAAGCCATGGGGCTGAAAGGTTGACCCGGCAATACGACTGTTGGAAAACAACTCCATGAGATGGATCAAAGCAGACAGGCAGACTGGCAGTAATGCCTAATCTTCGTCAACATGAAGGTTATGAAAAACATTTCAGGTTCAGCTTGCCATTATTCCTCTCCTCCTCCAAACCCTAATTTTCTGCCATTCTGTGTTTGCAGAGGAGCTGTCGACCTCATGACCTTTGACCCTGACAAGTATAACGAAGTAGAGCTGCTGGAGTGGTGGTTATGCCTTTTTAACAGTCAGAAATGCGCGCACACACACACACACACACACACACACACACACACACACACACACACACACACACACACACACACACCAACTCCTCTAAGAAATTCCATCACATATCTACAGAACCCAGAGCAGGAACAACCTAATCTACATTATCTCATGTCTGGACCTGTGCTGTTTTAAATCCATCATCACTGTCTGTTATTTTTGAAAAGGTGAAAAAATTGGCTTGATGGGGTCATTGAGAGTATACAGCAGATGAGTTGAAGTACTCCGTAATTTTCCACGTACCTCCAAAGAAAAAGTAGACTCCTGGAATACAAGTCCCTGGTTGGGAATGCTATATTTCTCCTCATATCGATGCTTATATTTGTGTGTGCGCGCATGTGTGTAAGCCTACTGCTGCTGAAATACCACAACTCGCCTTATTTTCTAGATGAGAGGAGGGCCACAAAGCATTGAGCTGCCATGTCTGTCTCTTCCAGTAAGAGTGTGTGGCGAGAACAGAGAGGGTAAAGAAAACAACCTGATGGCCTGAAACAGCAGCGCCGCTGACCTGCGGCCCAACACAAAACACACCCCAGGGAGTGTGGAAAGGCTGCCGGGGGCCGGCAGGAGGACAGGCTGCTTTCCGCACCATGACCCCAAAACACGGCCTGAGCCCCACGGGGAAGCCGGCTTCCGATCGTTGACCCGTGTCCACACAAAACACCACCGGTCACCATTCTTCACCCCCAGCGCATAACTTTGATCTGCACTGTGCTGGACGCCCCCTGTTAGCAAAGCCACATGCGGTTCGACTGACACAGTGAACACAAATCATTGAGAAAAGACTGTAAAAAATAGTACGAGAGGTCAAAGTCACACTATGAGACGTCTCCAACTAATTAAGCTCCAAATCTGTCCCCTGAGAAAATTCAACACAGAGGATTTTTCCCCACACGATTTTCTAAATTAGTTTGAAAGGGCCTAATTGGAGCTGAATGGCGCCGACATCTTGGAGTGTGACTCTGGCCAGAGGGAAGGGGTAAATGTCAACTGAGTGAGAAAAACAATTTTTTGTTAATGTGTGTAATTTCAACTTCAACAAATTTCTTTCCAATTAAAAATATAACAAATGTCTAAGATTTTGTAAAAGCATCTGTAATGTCACTTTGACAGAGAGCAAATGTGATTGTTGAGAGGTGAAGCTAAAGTTCCAAACAGCATACGTCTTCCCTTGCCAGAATTTATAGTATCCTTCTTGGTCAAGAAGATAAAACACTATTCCTCTCAGTTCTAGTATACAGTGTGCTGTGTCAGGGTTTTCTTTCGGCATGGAGCAATATCTACCGGTGACTCTTCACCACAGGTTATGGCCTTAAGGTGCATTTATTGTGCGTTAAAAGCTTATGCAGCACTTTGGAGCCAACGCACACATCCATTGGGTCTATAATCTAATAAATCAAAACTACAGTGTTTAGTTCACATTCTACCAAGACCAGTTTAATTACATACAATCTTGAATTGTATACGAATCGTCTGACGTTAAAAATGAACTGTTCACCTGCACTGGATGGAAATGGGCCTTAAAAGTAAGACTTAGAGTTTATCCATCTCTTCCATCAGCCTGCTGGAGCTGCCACTGACCCCAGAAATCTGTATCGGTTAGACTAACTACTTTCTTATTCACCCAGAGCTGTCTGACATGCTGGACACACTGTCTAAAGATTGTGCAACAAGAAAGGCCATGCAAGCCATGTAAAGCCAAAAAGCAAGGCACTGTATCTTCTAGCACAGTGTGGAACTCATGGTATATAAAAGCAGAGGGATGTCCAACTTACAGTCTGTCTGCTGGAAAAGGAAACACATCTATAGGGTGGGAGAACTCCCTCGTGGAGATCCATGGCTTTTCAAAACAGGCTCAAACAGGAGCATCACTCCAAAATTAACACACTGGATCCCTCTGCCAGACCAGCTGCTGGGATATGTAACATATCATTTTATGAAGGCTGGGAACTTCAACAGGCTTTCACTGAAACAAAGCCAGGCAGTTGCCAATAACAACAGATTAACATTCATGATTTTATTATAATAGGTGAATCAACTCGCCACTTGGTCAGGGTTCAAATGGTCACTCAAGAAAAAGTACATATTCTACATTTACATAATGTGAGTTGCCTCAGCCGTAAGGGGTTACGTCCCCTCCGGCCTGCACCCTTTAAGTTCAAGAAAGACTCAGTAGGCTTTGTATTTTTCAGTGAAACACATCTAGCAAAGCAATCACCATGACCTCCGCTCTACAGGGAATTAAAGACCAGACAAGGTGATTGTAGTCTCCTATTCAGTGATGAGACAAGGCACAAATAAAAGTTACCCAGATTTTACTCCAATTGTGTGTTGTAACCCTCAATGTCTCTATTTCACAAAGTAAATGAAGGATGTGAAGACAATTACTTTAGGGAATGCAATAAAGGCAGGACACGGCTTGATCATGTACAACACATCCGTCTAGTGTTTCAGTGGTTTCACAGGCAAACCATAGACAGCATATCAGAAGTGGACTTAGTCATCGTGACATCACCCATTGGTTTGTGGACTATGGTTTATATGCCTCGAGTTTTGGCATTTTGGCCGTCGCCATCTTGGTTTTTTAGAACCAGAAGTAACACGAGAGGGTGGGGCTCAATACAACCGAATGCTGAAAAATGTTACAATTAACTTTCATGAAATGAAAGCACACTGTGAACGGGTTAAAGTTGTAAGACAACAAAAACAACATACAACATACAACTCCCAGACTGGACAGCACCGTGGTAGCGACCTGTCAATCACAAGGTAGCCACGCCCTGAAGCATACCATTCTATTTTGCTCTAAATGGGACCATAGTTTACTAAATGAACATCATGACGTATTGAAGAAGACTTGAAACTAGGGCTGGGCGGTATTCCGGTTTTAATTTCCCGTACGATATGAATTTTTCATATACCGTCATACTGGTGCACAGCCGAAAACAACTTCTGTCGCTTTTCAACAGGCAGCAAAATATATTGTTCGCAGCTTGGGGCGCTACGATCGGAGCTAGTTCTCTTAACTGTATTGAGAAGGAACCCTAGTCATGGTCATAACTTTATTACAACAATTAAAAACCCACAACTAACGCTCTTTAACAGGCCAAAACACCACGACACAACAGTTTGTGACAGATAAACAATTTGTAGCACTAATAATTGTACATTTATATATATATTTATATATATATATATATATATATATATATATATATATATATATATATAAATAACTAAAGAAATAAACCTAAACAACACCTACTAACAACTAAATCCTACGGTCTAATCCCGTTTCTTTCCATGGAGGGGCTTAAGGAAACAGGAAGTGACGGAATGGAAGACACGCCACACAAACAGCTGTTCACCGCTCGCTGGCCGGCCGTTTCTTTTCGGCGTTAATTAATTAATGCTTTAACGCGAAAAAAAAATACCGTGATATGCCGTGAAACCGCCAGAATCTTACAAAATACCGTGATATGCATTTTTGGTCATACCGCCCAGCCCTACTTGAAACTAGAGATTGAGACCATAAACTCAAGTGAGAAAAACGCACACCATATATTTTGTTTCTTAAACTTTACTTGATAATTGTGTAAATGAATACTGTGCCATTCATTTATCAGTAAAGTGTACCAAACTGACCAACAGACTGGACTAATTACTTAATAAAGTAATAAATTGCACAACAAAATAGTGAATTGATTTGTTTCTTACAATTCTTAATTATATTACCGAACAGTAGATGATTCTTGCTGTCGAATAGATGCTTTTCCTGAGTAGCTTGTAATGTAGCTTGGTTCTTTCTACAACACTGCAGTGTCTCTAACTGTTCTCAGTGAGGGATACGTGGTAAGGTAAGGTAAACCCAACAATTCATCCCAGGATAAACAGTATCTTGTGTTTGGCTCCATGTTTTCATTTGCAATGAATGTCAATAGTCAATTTGTTAATACATTACAGTCCAATATATTGGTCTGGGTCTACCACACATCTGTCCGTCATCATATCAGGTGAGTGGAGTATCCTCTGAGGACCAGCACAGCATCAAGTGAACCAGCCCAGCACACACACACAGACATGCAGCCCACTCAGAAGGAGACAGAGTAATTTCTATGACTGGATGTGGTATCTGACCACACGCTGTAGAAAAGAACAGACAGCACAATACTCAAGCAATGAGACCGCTGGTTTCAACTTTCTTGCTTCCTACGCTGAGTGGTATTTAATAAGTTAATGGCTTTCCATGAGAAGGGAAGACTGTTTTTCCTGTCAAGTAGTATCGCAGATAGAGATAATCATTTTTCACAGTACAGACTTGATCACATTCACAACCAAATGAGAGGTTTCTTCAGTTTAGGCACAAACTAAGTTACCTACATGTATCCATATAACAGTAGAGCAAGTCAGTTTTATTACTTAGTTCATACCCTTGATTTTGTTCATACGGATCATTTCCAAGGCAATTGAGTCAGTGAAGCCAAAGGAGTGAAGCTGTTGGCATCACAAATAACACACTCATGCTGCAGCGCACCAAGCAGCCAAGCATCTGACCAAACCAATAGAGGAGAAGAAGAACAACTGTCAGGAGAACTGGAGGCCTGGCAGTGCCAATCAATACCCATGTTCATGGTGCAGCCTGAGCTGACGCAAACTCTGCCCATTTTAAAAATAACTAAATGCAATGGAAACGATGATCGTCATAGAAACTAAATATGCAACAGACCTCTGGGAAAAATACTCTGTAAACACAAAAAGAACAAAATAAATAGAAACGACAAAGGGACGCTGACGGTGGGTGAATAATTCAGCTCAACAAACAGTCATCCAACCCATAATCCACCTCTCTCAGTCAATGTCTAAGCACACATAGCCTTCAGTTCGCTGTGTTTGTTCAATGTCTTAGCAGCAAGACGCAACTATACCCAGTAATTTTTGTTCAACACACAGCTCTCATCACTTTGAAATGAAAGGTGACGGGCAGGAATTCTCTTTCCAGTGCTTCTCTTTCCTCTCTCCATCCAGTGCGACCCTCCCAAGACAATGCACTCTTCTTCCACTGCCTCCCACCCTCCATGGCACGCTCAGACTTTGACAGGATTCCATCACATTGCAAGTATTCAACACGTTGCCTGAATCACAATCAAGAACCAGTTCCAGTCCTTGGCCTCGGGAAATCATAACCCACCCCCACTTCATTCCACTGCAGCCCGCTGAAATCATCCCGGCCTTCTACACAGCAACTAATATTCCCTCGTGAAGCTTTTCCAGACTTGGAAGGACAGGGGAAACTCTAGAGAATTTGCGGCCAAAATGAACACAGTTTAACCAATCTGATCGGCCTTTCATCACTTCAGGTAACACGCTGAGGAGAAACATAAAAAGGCACGGAATCTTTTACACAGGATAACCTGGAGGTGATGAAAATAGCAACCAGACAGCGTGAGGCACTGGGGTTTCAAAACCTGTCGTCTACTGTAGCTGTGCGGGTGAAGGAGAGACATTCGAGTGTCCAGACAATTGCTGTGGACATCAAGCTTCTCTCTCAGCCAGACTTGCATAACTCGAGGGTTCGAGAAGCAGCAGAAATGGGCCCGTTCCAGCGCAACCGCCCTGCTAAAGGAATCAGAGACACAGACCTGATGAACCCAGCTGGCTATTAGAGGAGTTCCAGCCCTCTTGCAAGCAGGTTTTCCATTCATTCCCCTACGTCCGGTCATTTGGGGCATGCCAATGATGTTTTGTGTGGGTTGCAAAGTCACATTCAAAAGCAATTTGGTTTTGCCTGTGCCAGCATCTGAGCATTTGCAACTGCTGCTTTGCGTTAGCAACAATGGTCAGGACCGGATTGCACAATGCATATACAAGAAAACTTTATAAATCCAAAGGGTCATCCTTTTAATGAAAAACAGACATGAAGAACATTGACGAAAGGAGACGGGTTAAGAGAATGTTGTAAAATCATTGAGCCCTGTATGGATGACAATAATGTATGGCCCATTGTATTCTCTTTGACACTTACAGAAGAATGTCTATTCAATTTCAGGCATGTCTGGGTTGGTGTCAGGCGAGCCGCTAGTGTCCACTGGAGAACAGATGGAGAAATGCTTTTAGAGTTTCAAATTCTTCGGGGCTTAGCTGAATTCATGTACTATGTGACACCAAGTGAGAGGCTAAAACCATCACAGTTTACAATGGAATATCAATACAATTGCATTTCACTGTCCTGTTCAGGCTCTCAGGACCATTTAATTATGTCGCAAAACGATCAAGCAGATGTGAATTGATATTTTGTTATTTTCTGGAAAAATAATCCATTAACCTGGATGAATGTCTTGTTTTGGAGAACCTGAATAAGATCTGTGATATTTGGTACCAGCTCACCTTGGAGAGTAGGGTTAATTTAGTGGTTAGTTATTGATTAAGGTTTGGTTAGATTTAGGAAAAGATCATATTTTGGGTTCCAACAAAGACTTTGTCAAAATCAGAAACATCGGAAACATCATGGTTGGAGTTAAAATGACTATTCTTTTCAAGTTTAAGGATCTTCATAATCATGGTTACAATTGGCACGTTTCAACCAAGCAGTCCAGTTCAGTTCAGTTCGTTACGCATTACAACAGTTATTTTTGTGTTTTCATGAGTAAAAGTTGTGTATAGTACCAATAGAACTGCTCCATTATGGGTACCAACTCTGTCTAGGTTCAGAAAGAGCAGATCCAATACAAGAAGGTGGAGTTAAAACTCAGAGTGTGTGAGTTTAGAAAATGGCAGCTCGCAAGACTACACCTACACTAACCTGGACACACTATCTGCACTACTAGGATCTGAGTCACATCTGGTAACTAAACACTGGTCATACATTTGTTTGAAGAAAGCCAAATTCATTCTACATTCATTTTGTACACATAATCCATCTCTTCTTTACTCTACCACCTGTCATACAAGAGGAATGTGTTGATATGCAAAAAGAGCCCGTAGGCGATAGTTAGCTCTCACTGATGTAACGCTGACGCAGAAATCAAAGCGAATGTTCAGGATGCCAGGGGAGAGGTCGAGTCTCACGTAACGAACACGGATCAAAGAGATTCAAAAAGGAGAGTCACCTGGGGTCAGATCCCATTCCTGTGGAGAGGTCAGAGGTCAGACAGAGTCAGTCTACAACACGGCCAAAACCAATCATCTCGCAGTGAGATCATCCATAATATCCAGAAGGTCAACTATTGTGTTCATTGATGGCCATGTCCCTGACACTATGTATACTCTCTGTGGAATTAAGAGCTAGAATGTACATCCAGACAACCTCCAGGCATTCCTAATGTGTGTGACATACACATTTTATAAAAGTGCAGACAGTGCCTCATACAAGGGGAAATATGAATGCTGTGAAACAGCAGGATGGTTGCAGAGATCCGCCATAAAATCCAGCATGCTCTGCAAAAATATGCTCCACTGTATATAAATGTAATTTGTCACATTCATATATAATGTTATTATAATTCATTGGCTGGGATCAAATAGGCTTTTGCAAGACCAATGAAGTTATTCTTTTATTGTTCGAATGTATAAAATTCCTATCAGCTAACAGGCCTTGCTAATCTGCAGATGGAACAAAGTGTGCAGCAGATTTGCTGGCGCGCCTTCACATATTAAACGCTGAGAAATAAGCACGATACCATAGACGTCTGTTGTACAGTGCAATTTGACTTCTCACTCATTATCACAATTACAAAGCCTACAGAAATCTGTAATATTCTGAAACTTTTAACTATTAAAAATAAAAAAATGGCCTAAGTCTATAAGGCACATGTTAAAGAATAGACTTTGCCAAAAAAATTGCCGAAACCAAAATCAAACTAAATATGATTTTAGTGTATTGCCTTGTGTTTTATGTCAAAAATAACAGTCAAATCAGAATCCTATATCCTAAATAGCTCTGACATGATGTAGATGGCATGCTTTGTGTGTGTGTGTATGAAGCAAACATATTGCTTCTAGTAATGTTTTTTTATTAGATAAATCGACATTGTTAGCATACTGTGGTTGTAATCTGTATCCTTTTGAAATTATTTCATGTCTGAAAGACTAACATAGGTATTACTCCCCAAATAAAGCCACCGAATAATCTCTCTGATTGTGTTTCTTTCCTTGCAGAAGGTTGTGTTGAAATTGAATTAAATGATGTTTGGAGTTAAAGTT
Organism: Anarrhichthys ocellatus; assembly: GCF_004355925.1. Taxonomy (NCBI): domain Eukaryota; kingdom Metazoa; phylum Chordata; class Actinopteri; order Perciformes; family Anarhichadidae; genus Anarrhichthys; species Anarrhichthys ocellatus. The sequence continues at coordinate 754,043 of NW_022280111.1, read as the reverse complement.
TACAGTTTGGAAGCCTTTTGATTGATTCCATAGCTCACACGGCCCTTTAGCGCAGATGGATACCTTCAAGTTTTCAGTTTCTAAGTTCGGGCCAAATGCGTGACAGATCTACAAGTGTTCACAGCCAAAGCTGAGCCGAGAGCTGATGGAGCTGTCAAAACAAAGAAAAGTTAGCTTTTAGTGCTTTCTTACCACATACATGAACTATAGTGGGAGTTTTGAACTGACTAATAAGAAGCAGAGATGTTAGGAGATTTTAGTGTCAGATACTGTATGGGCCTCATACCATTCTCAGAAGTATGGTCTTATCTAAGTGCAGATATTAAAAGCGGTGCCGTTGGTTGGTGATTCATGTGTGATCTGTTGATTTAGCTCTTTTAGTCAGAGGGGAGTGTCCCCTGTCAACATGAGGCTGACCCAGTTTCACTGGTCTGCTCAGCTAAGATTGGAAACCATCATGCCTCCATATAAATATACTTTCTTAAAATTGCCTTTGAATTTTTCAGAAAGACGAAAATTCCCACATATAAGTGATTTCTAATATGTGACAACTTTGAATGAGGTTTGGTCACATGTCGGCAAAATGAAAAGATCATAGTTTGGGTTTAAATATACTCGCTGTTAAAGGTTAGGGAACCTTTGTTGTCATGTTTAAAAGATGGATTTCTTTACTTCGAAATAGTTGACATTTTATGAAATATGCATTTTGTCTCGCTACGGTTACGTTTTTCTCCACTGTGTCCGCCATTTTTGTAGCTTCCTCTTGGTCGATCTGGCAACTGGTCGCTAAGTCTTTATTGAGGTTGATACCCAGAAACGTAACACAATGGGTCTCTTTAGATATAGGCACCACCTTACACTTCTAGTGGGTCAGAAGTGATGATTGACGGGGATTATTTTTGTATGACTTTAGGAAAATCTCATCATTCTGCCTTCAACCAAGTTTTTTTCAAACCAGGTTAGGGAAAGGTTGCAGTGTAGTTTTTTCCAACAAGGACTGTATCTAAACTGTTTTTTGTTATGGCCAGCGCTGTGGCAGACAGGAAAAACACCAAAGCTGCTTTTTCATGATGTGAACATAGTGTACAGAATAAAAAAATGCAAAAACAAAAAGCAATGAATAAATAAATCAGGACATAGACGTGATTTTGGGCCTGTAGTATTTCATTGCTTGCTTTATGGCGATTACGAACTGGTGGTCACAGTTCAACCATATCATAAGTTACCACGGCATTAGAGGGACACGACATACTCCAGAAGTTGATGCAATGTGTGAAGTCTCCCTGCACGGCCAAAATTGTATCAGAGTTGAAATGCCACACCTGGAAAAATTGACACTTTACAGTAGTAAATCAGATGGTTAGTTGTACTCAGCGACAACAAACTGTCAAACTCCATCATCTCCACTAATCCACACAGTCTTAAAAAAAAAGCTTCAGGCCAGCACTGAGCTCCATCAGACTTTCAAATTGTGACAGCAGTTTGGATCCGATGGGGCTGTTATATTTTTTCTAATTTGTGCATCATTCCAGTCGGCCATAATGTGAGCTTTACACCCGACTCGAAACGGAAAACCAGGGATTGTAGATTGCAACGTGCCAAGAAGGTTGGACTGTGACTCGGGGAAATTTTGGTTTCGGAGTTTCCACTCAATCCAGGGGGAAACAAAGCTGGATTCAAACTACTGAGGCATTGTTCCAATGCGTGGTGCGAGTGGTTTGTATGTGTATGATTACAAAGAGATGGAACAGGGATCTTTTACCCATTTGACACTTAAATGTTAACTCTATATCAGTGGTCTTCAATTAAAATTCCAAAAGGTCCAGATTGAGAAAATCTCCTCGGACAAAGGTCCGGAACATTACAATAATATCTAACTTGCGCTATTTAGTGCCATACATACTGTATATATATTGAAGTAGCCTAGTAGTAGTAACAACGTCTCTGTGTAGTCAACAACTGTCAAATCAAATAAAGAAAGTACACATCAATTATATTTTAACAATTATTATTCTCAGTTTTCAAATTGAACTAGATGGATTATAAATAATACATAGAAATACATAAATACATGTTCTTCTCATTTCAAGTAAAATAAGGGCTGGATTAAAGAATAACTGACATAACAGAAAGCTTTTGAAGAATGTGCATCTTAAAATAAAGTACTTCATTTTAGAAAAATCTATTTCACTGAATTGTCCTGCAGCTTTAAATTCAGTTCATTCGGGTGTGAAGTGATGTCAATAAAAAAGCCACGATATTATATTTTTCTCATCTTCTAACAAGAGAAATCAGTGAGCATGGACTTTATCTGTGGTTATTAAACCACTTGTTTCAGCTCTATTCTCTTTGTTAACATCATTGTTGGTCAGTGAATTAACGTGTTAGAGTCTGATCATATTGGGCTCTTAGGTTTATTTTCTGTGTCTTCATTTAGATGTGAGAGGATATGTTTGTTCAAAAGAGTTGTGCTTTGCCTCGTAGTGGCGCTTCATATTACCGCTTTTAATCGTCACGGTCCCTGAACATATGAGACACACTGGTTTTAAACTGTCCGTGTGAAGAATTAACCTATAAGAGTCTGTTCATTCTTGGTTAAAGACTCTGGTCTCTCTGGTCTCTTTGACCACTTTTCTCTATTTGGAGAACATCATATGAAATAACTTCTCTGACTCATGTATTATTCTTCTGCTCTTCCTTCTCTTTCCTCGTCTCTCCCCCGGTGTGTGTATCTCACTCGAATCAGGAAATGTGTCAGAATACCCATATTTGATTGGCTGAGCTGTATCACGTGATGGGATTTACGCTGCATTGGTCGGTGCGTTTCCTGCACCGCTGAACAAGTGCCGTAAAGGATGAAAAAGCTGCGCCGGTTAAAATAGAAGCGCTCTGCCGATTTTAGGTCCTGGGTCCGGATACAACGGCGTCTGGGTCCGGATCCGGACCGCGGTCCGCCAATTGGCGACCCCTGCTCTATATCCTTTAGCCCTATTTTTTAACTCTTGAGTGTAAGGGAATACCACTGTTTTGTTTTTTACTATTGGATCCGTTGTGGAAGGAAAACAGGTCAGTTGCTCCACTGCTCTACTCACACCGTGTGTCTGTGTGCAGCTGGGGCTGCTGGGAAGCACATCAATAATAGAAACGACAATGACATTGTTGGCGATATCCAACTCGGGGCCACAAATCTGTCCACACGTGTTCAAAATCCCACCTCTGACAGCATGTGTGACACTCCATTCACCCCGCATACATACATAGACGCATTACAAACACACTTGTGCTGCATTACATCGCACGTATTCCTTTCTGGCTGCAGGAGTGAGGCCAGCAGGAGCTGGCAACCCTCCTAGACGAGCTCATGACAAGCCACCTCCAACATGTGCTTTGGCATCCAAGCAGTCTGCACACATTTCAGCCTTGACAGTTGTAATGAAGACATGATATAGTTTTATCTTCAATTTTCACTCTCTTTGAGGATTTAAAGGGTCCCCGCAGCAGCAGTTGCGAAGAAAAGATAACATCGTTAAAACATACAGAGGGTGTACGTACAAAGTGGTGGAAGTGGCCAACGTTTTCAAACATATGGTTAATCCATAAGGCATCGTATTTAACTCACCAACCTCTACCTTCTTCTGGGTCTTATGGTTCTGCGACAGTTCCTCAAGGCAGGGAGATGAAGGCTACAGCCATACTAGTTCAAGTCATTACTGTCGAAGACGCTTTGGCAATGATTCACTTTAAGTCCTTATGTACTCAACCCTTTGGTCATTCTACACTCGTTTCTCTCACTTATTCTAAATTCACACTAAAGCCATGAGAGAGGATCTAAGCTTGCTGCCAACTTTTGTGACATATGCTGGATGGATTTTCCGCTGCATGCTGCTCAGACACCTTAGAGTTGAACTTCAGAACTACAAGCCAGGCTGAGTGTGATTCACTCACAGCATCAGATAAGCTTCAGCAAGTCGATATTTCCAGTGTGGACTGGTGAAATATTACTACTGCGCACCAAAATGTGACGGGTGGAGATGGTGTGGGGATAGCAGCCAAACAGAACTGTGCTCTGTGATTTAGTCGGGGAAGGGGAGTCTTGTATTAATGTATCATTTAGCAGTTCCAATGAAGTCAAACTGAAATCATTTAATAGGAAGAGAAAAAAAAAGATCCTCAGGGGATTATTAGAAATGTTCCTTTTCGTGTCATCCTCCAGAGGGGCGTGTCAGTGTATGTGTTGGATTGACAGCTCGCAGCCTGAGTCTCTTCACTGACCGCTATGACCTGCAAGGCAAGGGCCACGTAACTGACCAATTGCAAACGTTTTCAAACGTAAAACCAATTATAATAGGGGAAATGAATGTGTGGCAAGGCAACCTCCTTCCAAAATATAATATTATAACTTAATGAATATTCATGAAAACATAACCTTAGTAAGAAACATTTTGGTTACTACATTTTATGATAATTTCAACAGGCTTTCACTTACTTACCGATATCTGTGTTACAGTCAGGCGGTAACCTCTAGGTCTGAAGAGTGAAGCCAATGCGGAAGTGCCTTAAACTTGCATTCTTTCTAAATGCTATCAGGGGGCGACTCCTCTGGTCTGCAGAAGTCTGATTGTGTGGAAGTCAATGATGCAATGACTCTACTTCTCACTCTATTTATTACCTCAGTAAACATTGTAAACATGAGTTTATGGTCTTAATCGCTAGTTTCAATTCGTAGGGTATGTTTTAGGGCGTGACTACCTGGTGATTGACATGTGGCTAACACGGCGCTGTCCGTTCAGTGAGTTCATATCCATTTACATTATTACATTACAGTCATTTAGCAGACGCTTTTATCCAAAGCAACTTACAGTAAGTGTATTCAACATAGGTAATCAAGAGAACCACCAGAAGTGCATCTCCTTTTTTTAAACAAGCATCTAAGTCAGAGCATAAACCAGAGCAAAAGCACAGTGCTGGACCAGCTCCCGGACTCAGAGAGTCTGAGTCCGGCCCGCCTGAGCACCCGTGTCTGAAGCAAGTCCGGCCGTCCGCCGGAGCACCCGTGTCCGCAGCCCTTCTGCCCATCTGGCCGTCCGCCGGAGCACCCGTGTCCGCAGCCCTTCTGCCCATCCGCCGGAGCACCCGTGTCCGCAGCCCTTCTGCCCATCCGCCGGAGCACCCGTGTCCGCAGCCCTTCTGCGCGTCCGGCCGTCCGCCGGAGCACCCATGTCCGAAGCAAGTCCGGCTGTCCGCCGGAGCACCCGTGTCCGGAGCCCTTCTGCCTGTCCGGCCGTCCGCTGGAGCACCTGTGCCCAAAGCCTTCTGCGGCCCGTGGCCGGTCAGATCCAGTCACCCCTCCTCCGGACCCCCTCCGCCCACCCTAGTTGGCTTTGTAGCTGCGGGGACGTCCCTCCTCCGTACCCCCTCCACCCGCTCTTTTTCGTCTGGTTGTACGTCTGGAATCCGAACTTCTGTCTCCTGTGGTCTTGCTATTGGGTCCTAACCGTGAACTCCCGTGACAATGACGGTTTAACTGTGTAATTACTCTGTGATTCACATGCATGTGTGGCACCCTGTACAATTTAATGGCTACAATTATTTGCACAGTTGTTATTGTATTAGTTGTGTCATTACCTTGCCCCCTCACTATTATTTTCTGGTTATTAGAATTTAAAACGCTTTGTGTGACTTTTAAACTCACCTACTTTCACCTAAAGCAGCTGCAGGGCGATACTCATTTTCGGCAATAGGTGGCAGTAGCGAGTTTTGGTTTGACTGGCGCTGTAATTCTTGTCTAAGATAAGTGAGCTAGACCAGAAAGGACAGTCGAGATCGCAGAAGCAGATATTCATCTGAGACTGTGTTGTTGTATTCACAGGTGAGAGAAGTACACAGGCTCCATATACATTTATATTAAGTTTGCTCGCTTTTGCAGTGCCATGTTTTGATGTTTATAAAGTGTTTAATACTGAAACGTAGGGCGGCTAACTAAGGCTAGCATCATTAGCTATACGAGGCTATTCGCGCGCGCTAGCGGTTTAGCGCCATTGTAACGTCAGTAACCTGGCCTGATAATTGTATTGTTCCCATGTAAGGTTATATACAGATCAATGGTGTGTCCTGTGACAGATATAAGCAGTAGTTTGTTAGGCTGTATATTTCAGGTTGTGTATTCATAATTCATGTAATTCTTGTCGAAGATAAGCGAGCTAGATCAGAAAGGACAGTCGAGATCGCAGAAGCAGATATTCATCTGAGACTGTGTTGTTGTATTCACAGGTGAGAGAAGTACACAGGCTCCATATACATTTATATTAAGTTTGCTCGCTTTTGCAGTGCCATGTTTTGATGTTTATAAAGTGTTTAATACTGAAACGTAGGGCGGCTAACTAAGGCTAGCATCATTAGCTATACGAGGCTATTCGCGCGCGCTAGCGGTTTAGCGCCATTGTAACGTCAGTAACCTGGCCTGATAATTGTATTGTTCCCATGTAAGGTTATATACAGATCAATGGTGTGTCCTGTGACAGATATAAGCAGTAGTTTGTTAGGCTGTATATTTCAGGTTGTGTATTCATAATTCATGTAATTCTTGTCGAAGATAAGCGAGCTAGATCAGAAAGGACAGTCGAGATCGCAGAAGCAGATATTCATCTGAGACTGTCTTGTTGTATTCACAGTACAATACATTAATCTGGAAAACTGAATGGACATCATCATCATTCAGTGTGTAACATTTGCACCAAACCAACGCAAGATAAACTGTTTGTAAAAACTCTTTCAGAACGTTGACGTAAATTGGCATTACCTATATCGTGGATCCGGGGATCCGAAGAAAAATGAGATTGAAGACCACGAGATGACCAGCTTTGTAAAGTCAGGTAGGTCCAAAGTCACCTACCTTCACTCACCTCATCTGAGGATTAGTAGTCATGCACATACAACCACCTGAACCTGTGTAAAGTTAGTATGTGTTTGTTTGTATGGAGGCTTGGGTTCAAATCTCACTTCTGACTGCCAGTGATTTTAATTCACTGCCGCTGTTATTCTGTAAACTGCCTCTGAACTGCAGATCAACCACTATACTAATTGATTCACAATTTTATGTATATATATACACAGTATATGATACCTAAGTTTTTTAATGTACATATTTAAACACATAAATGTATAAATAAACACAGTAATAAATATATACATGAAATATACAAATAAATATATACAGATACAAGGATCTGACTTTTTCCATCCCTATACTGATAATGAAACCTGGGTTTTGTGTATCGGCTGGTACCGAGTACCGGTGGGGTGCGTGGGGTGGGGTACCCTTGTAGTAAATAACCCCATGACATTCTTTTGAATCTGAATTGGTTCTTGTGGAGTTGGCGGATCACAGTTGTATGCTACCATCGACCATCAAATCATAGGCAGCATTTGGATAAGAATAGGTATCCTTGTGATCTTCCATGTGAGCCATTGTAACAAAACAATGGTTTAAGGCTTCACTGGGGGTGATTGTTGTTGCAGCATTTGGATCGAGCAACCGTTTTAGGAGATTTAAAAATGCCATTATGTCTTCATGTTCAACACAAGTATTTGCATTTGAGTTGTACTCTACTACTTCATCCAAAGTTCCAACAGTGTTGAAAATCCAATTTGAAATTGTCTGGATACCGGTTGCTTCCTTGTACTCTTTTGATGTCTTTATTCTCCATCTTGAATTGGGAGAGCAGTAATCCCTGTTGAAATACTGGTTGGTGTACTTTCCAGCATTCAGCAGGTGGTCTTGTGGCTGGCCGAGTAGATGGCAAACAGTTTTCATTGCGTTGTATGTTGAGTCGTCATTAAAGAGGTTCCCGCCAAAAAACAGTTCTGCCAGGAGACAGCCCAGTGCCCACATGTCGATGGCTTCAGATATGGGGAGGCCCAAGGTCACCTCTGGAGCTCTGTATGCACAAGGTTGCACAATCATTCCTTCTCTTACTTCTGAGGCTGGAATGGCCAAACCAAAGTCAATTAATTTCACCTTGAAGGGCTCATCCTGGTGGTTGACAAGCATAACATTGTCAGGTTTCAGGTCTGTGTGAAGGATGCCGATACCCTTCAGGGCTTTAAATGCTACAAGTAGCTGACGTGTAATGGGGCGGATTTCATTAAGGGTCAGTGGTGCCTGTCTCTGATCCATCAAATCCCAAAGGTTCATGTCCAGCATCTGGAAGGCGAGGCAAGACATGCCTTTGAATATGAAACTGTCTTCCAAACCAATGGCCAAACCAAACTCAATTAATTTCACCCTGAAGGGATCATCCTGGTGGTTGACGAGCATAACATTGTCAGTTTTCACATAATTTGCAGTCTTTATCAACCATTTTAGGTCAAATTGTAGGAAATGTTGTGCTGGTCATAGACATGGGTGACTTCACCTAACCCTAACCCTAACCCAACCAACTGCTCGATTAGACTCAATGTCTTATTGGAATACCCCAGGGTAGTGAAATCAAACTGTGTCAGTGTATAGCTGGACATTTTATTCATTTCTATTTTGATAATTTCACTTAAAACTGTTATGTTCATTTTGCGTGAAAGATGTCTCCCAGTCCACTGAAAAATCCATTCTCAGTGTATGCACTGGAAGATTTCCACACACATCTTTGAGAGGAAGGAATCTTTTACAATAGAAAATGTAATAATAGACTATGCGATACGCTCTAAACAGAAGGGCTCACAGCTGCAGGTGCACTAAATGGTTCAACTTTGATGTATTTTCTTGTGAATAGTTTATGTAATTCTAAAACAAATTAAAGCTGCAAGCAGCATTGATCGGGCCCTCGCAACTTCACGCACGTCGAGGGTACTGGCAGGACTCTGGGTGATGCGGCCATGCATTTCTGTGACCATCATACACTGCGTGCATGAGTTAGATGATATTTCCTGCGTCGACCAGCAGCGTAGCACGATCATGTTGCTAGGTCTTAAGCCTCAAATGTTTTGAGTGTACCTTTGATACAATCATAAATGTAAGCCTGTTAAGATCATTAAGAAAATGAATGTGCGTGAATGCACTTCGGTGTTTGTAACATAACAGACATGGTGTTCAACTCCCTGCAGTGTCCTGCTGATTGTATTTGGACTTACATGAAAGTTAACAAAACAGTAGTGTCATTTGCTTTTACTTGAACACTTTAATTTAACACTGTCAGGAGACCCTGAGTTGATCGCAGCTGTGATTGTTCTTCCAAAATTCCAAACAACTTGGACAAAGGATGATGCCACAATCAGAATGGGTAAGACAACATGGGGATAGTGAAAAATAAGTGTATGGGTGTACATTTTGACTCTTTGTAATATTGGCAAATCCACAAATCAATTATGGATGCATGGATAGTGCATGAAACTAAATGTATAAACCTCAAATTAAAACAAACTATTTAGTACAAAACCTTAGGTTGGGGTCACGATATGTTAGAAAGTTGTATTAATCCTATCATTTATATTTTCACCCTCACTATATTTCAGGAATGGACTACATCAAGCAGCACATGGAAGAACCCTCCCTGCAGCTAGGTGATGCCACCAGGTCCAGTTCATCTGATGAAGATGACTTCTTCTCTGCCCTGCGGTCGTCTCAAGCACAAGACAGCACCAAACAACTGGATGGATACTTGGCCTGTTCAGCAGATCACATGCACTTGCTGAAATCCTTCCCAGCTGTGCGCAAGCTGTCTGTGAAGCTGAACACACCTCTACCTGCCTCAGCGGCCTGTGAAAGGCTATTTAGCATCGCAGGACTAGTCTTCAGCCCAAGAAGAGCGAGACTGAATTCTCGCAATTTTGAAAACCAACTTCTTTTGAAGATGAACAGGACATTTTTCAGTTTCAAGTAATGACTGGGTTGTTACTTTCGGTGCTGCTTTAGTATTGATCATGTTTTGATATTTGAGTCATTTTGTGGATGATCAGATGGAGTTATGATGGTAGCTGTCGCCCAATTGCAGATTCAGCTTGAGCAAAACCTTTGCCTATCGTGTTCAAATCAGGCCTACAGGAGTTTACAAGGCAGGTGTCCTTTCTCAAAACACTGACCTGATGCATCAAGTGGATATTGTTTGCTGAACACAATATTATGCATTTGCCCTCTACATCCTCTAGTCGGAATGAGCATACTTATAAACACACTGTTACAACTCCTTCATAGTGTCATATTGCTTTTCGGAGAATTATGATGCTAAGTTCATAGTAGATGCAAAAGTATACTTATGTACAATATATTATGTTGAACATTGTTGCTCCTGGATGGATCACAGCCAACCCAATTATTTTCAACACAGCTCCATGTCCTTGGTCATGGTGGCCACAGCACTTAAAAGAATAAACTTCATAATTCTCAAAATTCTGACCCTTTGCTTTTTTATTAACAGCATTTACTTGTACTTTTACTTTCATATCAGAAAATTACTTTTGATACTTAAGTACAGAAAATATCAGATACTTTAAGACTTTTACTCAAGTAGTATTCTAATAGGTGACTTTTACTGGAGTAATTTTCCAGTAAGGTATCTTTACTTTTACTCAAGTATGGCTTTTGGGTACTTTATACACCACTGGCGACTGCCAACATACAGAAATCGAGCCTTGAAATCCCTTTGGTCATGTGACCCTTGCCTTAGCATCCTGCAAGAGTCTCCCAAGCCCTGTAGCTTACAGCGCCATGGGCAGACTGTGTCTTATTATCTGTGGTATAGAACAGATAGGGCCACATCAGCATCTAAAGAAACCAGAGTAACAGTCGCAGGTACGTTTACATTCTGTTGAATGTGCTCCACTTAATCAGTTAATTATCTAATCTACAAGCTGCATTTAGCAGTAAACTTCTTCCCGATGAATGTTTGTTTGGTTGCTGTTTCAACAAGCTGAGATGCAGGACAAGACGGTGTTAGTGACGGTGCCCGGTACTACATGTCACAGACAATTCAGCCAGGTAGTCTTAGTCGTGTAGACAGTTATTCAAAACATTTATTTAGGTTGATTACTTTCCATCTTTACACAGTCAACTGCTGTGGATTCTAGCCGCTTATACCAAGGGATACTGCAGGAAAACTTTAGTTACAGTCTACTGTGCCCTAAAGTTTCTTTGCTTTCACTGGCTCTAAAACGTCTTCTGACATGAGCTCTATAATGTTGCACATGGTACTTAAAGTCCAGGGTGGAATTAATCCACAATGTTTGCCACGTTTCTCATGAGGTCAGTGTAACTCCAGACCATTTCTCTCCCTCCTACTTCTCCAATGCTTATGTAGTTCAACACAGACTATTCTGAGCTTCTCTCATGGTCTACCAAAGAGCAAAATTGCGGAAAAAAAAATACACCAGCAAAAACCATACAATCAGTCATTATGAGGAAACAAATTCTCTCTGGACTCGAGTTATGTGGAATAAGTAGTTGTTTCTCATCCATGATTTGAAGTAAGTCATTACGGTTCAATATCATCTTCGGAGTAATGATCCAGAAGGCGAGGCTATTTTCTACTCGCCCTGGATGCTCATCAATCCAAAGAAAATAGTTTCTCTCACACACTTGCAGTGTAACGTCGTGTGTGTGGCCTGAATGGGGTGAAATCCCAGCTCCGAAGCCCCTAATCTGTGAAGGCTGGAACACTTCATCATCCGGCATGTGCCACTTCAGAGGTGGCCCAGGCAGCTTCGGCTGATGCCTTTCATTAGGCCTTCATAACCTCCTGCAGCTCACCCTCGTTTTAATCAAAGTCCAGCCTTAAAAGACTCATGGCTGTACTCAGGTCACATTACAGTACATCTTTTATGTAGTGGATAATGAATGAAACAGCACTTTAATTCTTTCATACATTATTACCCTCACACAGATACATTACAGCCTGATACATACACTATAAATACTGTATCATGTTGATACAGGTATATATTAAAAACAATTTGGTCTCTCTACCCTCTTTGTGGTCTGATAAGGCTCAATAAGCATTTGCATTTGTCAGGAGGAGCAGGGGTTTCACTTAGCAGGTGTTCTCCTTCAACGGACATCACAAACCCTTCCTGCAGCTGAGCGGACAAACGTGCCAAACACCAAGCTATCCTCAGATGGAAACAAAAAGATGGCGGCTGTTCTGGGAATGCCGTCAATTTTCCCTCATTGTGTCCACTGGGCGAAAAGTTTTGTAGAAATTGGAGGTGAGAAATTGGCCTGGAAGTTGCAACGTCGTGCTTTATGTCAGACCTACAATTACTAGTTTAAAGACAGGGCTGGCTATGTTGTACTTATACTTATATTTATTGTTAGCTAATCCCAGATATTTTTAGTTACGGACCCTTTGCAAAATGAAATTAGCAGTTAATTTCAAATAGATGTATATATTTTATCTCCAGCTTTACAAGCAGTAATACCCATGGCTTGTATACAGTAAGAGTGGCAGAAGATAAAGAGTACATCTAGTCTTTATCTCTAACTATCAATTATATTTTCCAGCTCCTGACAGGCAGCTGTAGTAGTAGAGTGGCTGACCCTTGACCCTTAACCAGGACTACACTAATGGGCTACTGATGATCATCCATCTCCATCAGTAAGATGGATTGATTTGTGTCACTTACCTCGAGAGCTCCTTGAACAAGCGGAGTGTTACTTTAAAAGGGCCTATTAAAAGTGTATTTAGACACTCAGTAGCAGTGCACCACAGAGGGCACGGGGACACTGGACATGATTGAAGTACACCCAACTACTCTCATGCAATACTTGGGATAATGTTTCCGCTACAAAACATTATCATTTATCACAACTGACACTTTCAGCTGTCAAACAAAGTACAACTCACATTTATGGCAAAAAACAGAAACAAACTTTGTGTGATGAAGACAGACCAACTTTCTCTGCTAAACACTGCGTCCGCTCATGAGTTTACAAACCAATATGTCCGCTAATCTCCTGATGATGTGAATGTGTTCCTTTTTACAGCTCCGCTTCCTGCCTCTGCCCCATCGAAAGATCAATGAATGAGCCGTGTTTTAACACTTAATGGGGAATGACCTTTGGCCTCCGGTACAGAGCCTGGTGTCGGAGTGTTTAGTCTTCAAGAAGGAGATTAGCCGGTAAAGTCAGGCAAGACAAGGAGACGCTGCTGCTTCCACACAGAAACTCTTTATACCTGAGAGCCAGTAAGTAGAGACCTAATCTGCTGCTATGGTGGTCTGACTGGAAGACACGCACACACACACACACACACACACACACACACACAGTAGCATCAGTAATCCATTACAGTCATTACTAGAGGATACTGGTAAGTAAAATTCCCTATGCATTGGGCTTAGATAGAAACTGAATAATATTTTGAATTCAGTCACACCTAGCAGAGATTAGAGACAAGATATTTTACGTCAAGACCAGTCTGAAGAATGAAGCCAATGTGGAAGTGCCTTAACCTCGCATTCTTTCTAATGGCCATAAGGGAGTGACTCGTCCGGTTGCAAAAAGAAGTCTAATTGTATAGAAGGCAATGAGTAAATGACTCTACTTCTCTCTTGATTTATTACTTCAGTTAACATCTAAACACAAGTTTATGGTGTCAATTGCTAGTTTCAAGTCTTCAGTGCAGCATGATGTTCATTTAGTAAACTATGGTGCCACTGCGACTAAAATAGACCAGAAAGCAGGGTATACTTTAGGGCTAGGCTACCTAGTTGGTGACAGGACGCTACTACGGCGTTGTCCGGTCTGGGAGTTGTCCGCGTTTTCAGAGCGTGTTTTCAGTTCATGAAAGTTAACATTTGATCGCCTGAAAATGTCTTATTCAGGTTTCGGTTGTTCGTATCTCCACCCTCTTGTGTCACTTCTGGTTGCCAAAAGCTAAGATGACAACGGCTAAAAACCAAGATGGTGACAGCCAAAAACCAAGGCGGCGAAGGCCAAAACGCTGAACTTGAGACCTGAAAACAGCATTCTACAAACCACACAGTCTATGGTCAAGATCATATCAAACAAAACAGACTCTACAGCCATGCCAGCTGCTCTGTGAGGATGTACTTGGACACAGTCTTTAGATAAATGCAAATGTCCGCATGCTAACATGCTCACAATGACGATGCATATAAACTGATGTTTAGCAGGTATTATGTTCACTTTATTAGGCAGCTTAGTTTAGCATGTTAACATTTGCTAATTAGCACTAAAAACAAAAGGCATTTGGTTTATTATACAAGAATTAATCAAATTGAAATTTTGATCTGATGATGGCCCTTGACCAAAAGTTAGGGGATCCCCAAAGTTAATAAAATAAATTCTGAGGGGGGCATTGATATACTGGCAATCCCTTCAATATAGTAATAATGATGCAATGTTTAGCTGAGATATTTTACAGGACTCACAGGGTTCAAATGTTGACTTGCTGGTGGTAAATGGACTTGTACTTGTATAGCGCTTCTTCCAACTAGAAAAGTGTTTCTGCTTTAACACTACATGTCATCATTCACCCATTCCCACCCATTCATACATTGATGGCAGGGGCTATCATGTCCATCAGGACTCTAACTAATCATTCATACCCATTCATACTCCGCATAAGAGTATTGTGTATTACGTGCGACTAGCGGAGCCGGGAATCGAACCACCGATCCTCTGATTGAAGGACGATCGATTCTGTGGGTGACGATCCACTCATCCACAGTCCTCTGGCGCTGGATGAAAAGTCAGGGGATCACTTAATTTGTTAGGACTAATCCTCTGGCCACCATGGACATCTGTAGAAGATTTCAGTGGAATACATCTAATAGCTATGGGGGCGTTTCGATAAAAAAAAAAACAATTATGCAACCTCATGGTGGCAGTAAGAAGAGTCAGGGGATCACCAAAGTTGGTGAACTTTATCCTCTGGGGACCATGGATCTGGATCTGTAAATCTTATGGCAATCCTTCAAATAGTTGTTGAGATATTACAGATGCAATAAATGCCGACTTATACGTATCAAGGTCTCAGCTTGTTCCCTTTTCTCATTGGTGAGCAGAGAGAAAAGGCTACATCTGTCAAACATGGTCGGCTGTGTCCCCGGTGTATTCTGCTAAGTGACTCCCCTGATGCACGTTTCCTAGAGGCCAAACTTCCAACCCCGGGGCCTCTGGCAGCAGGCCGTGGCCCGCTGTGCTGCGATTTTTGAGGGAGTGAATAAAATGACTCCTCCAGTCAGCTCAGTGTGAGAGGACGGGAGCATGCTAGGAATATTTTCCACATAGTTCTGCAGGGATGGGAAACAGGGAGCTGGTGGAAAACAAAGCTATGTGCATGGGAGAAATTGGGTTATTTGAAATGCACCCACGGTAGGCATTTGTAATAAAACTGCTTGGACAAAATGAGGACTACTGGGGTTTCACAGTTATCAAAAGCATTTGTGGAGCAAAGTAAACAAAGCCATTGTTGAATAAAGTGTTTAGAAAAACTACTGAAGAGTGGATGCAAGCTAGGGGAAAATACTAAATGCTAAATTATGCCCAATTGTCAAAATATAGCTAGTTTGTTAAATGTTCAGACAATATTCATCGCTTCTAGTGAAATGCCTGCTGGCCACAAACAATAGCTAACCACTGGAGGTTGCTGTGGTGATTGTCGGCTTATATGTATCCTTTTAGGTAGTTAAAGGAGTCAAGGATAATAGCAAACAGCAGTAAGTGAGCGTGAGAGCATTTAACCGACCGTTGACTAGGGTGGTCTTTCTCCTATCAGTATTATTAGAGTCAAAAAAACACTTGTAACCACCTGAATATAAGGTTAAACGCAGGGAGGCAGGGCCAAGTTAAACAGATCGATTAGCAAGTGTCGCTGCCAGATAGTGGGAGACTTGGACCTGATGAACCTATTTGAAGGAAAACAGATACTAGCAGGAAGGTGTGTGTGAGACAGAGAGTGAAAGTATGTTTGCAGTCGAAGTGGAAAATAAACCAATGAACTGCTAGGAGCAGAGCCAGATCCATTCAAGGTGAACCCTAAACTGATTTCTACAGCTTACAGCGGTTTGCCGAGAGTTGAGCTGTTTAACCAAACTCCAGCTGAGAGGGTTACGCAACAAATTCATAGACCAATTCCAACATAACGTACTTGAGTCCTTGAGCTTCAGGTTTCAATGCAATACATCAAATAATTTGACAATTTGCTGTATCTTTAGTAGATATGCTTGTAAACCTACAAGCTTTTAATTGGCCAATCAGATAGAGACTCTGGCAAAAATAATGCCCCATAAAGTTTATAGAATTAATTTTATAACCAACTCTGCCGTCTGATTTATCAGTTATTTATCAGGTGGTTGGCTGTGGTGAACAAGTCAAACTAAATGCATGTACAGTCTTTGACAGTGAAAGGTTTGGGTAAAGAGTTGGTTCAGATTCACGCCCCATCAAAAAGATTTTAG
The DNA here is from genome assembly GCF_004355925.1 of Anarrhichthys ocellatus. Taxonomy (NCBI): domain Eukaryota; kingdom Metazoa; phylum Chordata; class Actinopteri; order Perciformes; family Anarhichadidae; genus Anarrhichthys; species Anarrhichthys ocellatus. The sequence continues at coordinate 737,633 of NW_022280111.1, read as the reverse complement.
CTCGTGTAAATGTGGACGTTTTTCAGACTCAAAACACGGCTTGCAGTTTCGACAGCTCTGGGGAAAAAAACATTACGGTTTTAGTCCGACCTCCACAGTCTGGATGTTAATGTTCTGTGTAGTAACTAAACCCAACTAACATTACTTTTTGCAGATCTCCGTCAGGTGTGTCTGCAACTACCACTGCTGTATTGTGCGATTGAATGAATACAACCCAGAAATGGCCAACCCCCATACCGGCCGTGGCCGGTTAAGAGTGGTGAATTAGGAGTAGGCAGGCCATCAACGGCAGTATAAAACAGCCAATAAAAGGTGTTTAGAGAAAGTGTGAGTCACCGCAACCACGAGAGGTCCTCGAGCGTGCAGTCATAGCGGAACACCCAAAATATTCGGCAGCTTGCTGCAGCAGAACGTGAGATTAGCCGTGCCACGACAGTCCAGAACTTCTTCATTTCTTCATGTCCAAATATTTAGATATGTGGGCTGTGATTGGTGCAAAAGTCAGAAGCAGTGAAACATTGAAACCACACAGCCAGCAGAATATGCTGACAATGACAATGCTGGCTGATACCAAGTGCCACAACAAAAAACAATTAAACGGACCCAAATCCTAAACCTTAATAACTGAGTGGTTGAAGATTGACTGGTTTGGTAAATCACAGAGGTAAAAGAGTATCACCAGCTTCCTTTTGGCCTTCTGCCTGTTCACAGCAGTGGGGAATGAGAGGATGTATTTTGCACTGCAGCTGGAAAATGTTCTTTTTATAAGTCAGTGTTGTGAGTGTGTCTTACCTCGGCCTTCTGAATATCAGTCCGTATTGCTGGCACGCCAGGCCCACGATGGGGGTGTAAATGATGGGCATGAATCTGTCGATGTCTGACGACAGCACCCGGTAGAACAGTTTCTCGTTGCGGTCCTGGAGCCCCATCAGAAACACATATCTGGGAGTGACCGGGAGGAGCAGGGAGGAAAACATAGCATGTTAATCTTTAACATCTTGAGGACTCAAACCTGCTGGAACTGTGGAGGGGTTTATTAAAGTCAGATGGTCATATCTGTGTGTGTGACGTGTACCAGGCAGGATTGGAACTGCAAGGAAACACTTCGTCAGAGAAAAGAGAGAGGCAACAGTTAATTCTTTCTGTATGAGAGTATGTTTATACGGAGACTATATTAGATGGATACAACCCTGTAAAAACCCAGCCAAAGTAAAAGCAGTGAGGTTACGAAAAATCGAGAAAAAAGGAAATAGAAGAAAGCCAAATGATTGGAAAAATACACGGAATAGAAATCGGCCCTTCAGATAGCCTACACAAGCTCTTTGTTGTGTAGATTGCCTGGGAACTGAGGGTTTTGCATTCAACCCAAATCAAGCGGAGCACGCCAGAAAGGGCTCTACTCCTAATCAGAGAAGTTTCCATAAAGCCAAGAGCACAAGGTGCCTCTTGTTGAGGGGATACAAAGCATGCACGCTCCCTCCCTGCTATAGGTTAGGCCGCCGCAGCTGCACAATACATGGTGGTGACAGTTGTTCTTGAGGAGCACTGTTTTCATATCGGTGAACTGAATTAGCTTCTGCCATGTGCAATTTATCACATGAAGGGTTTCCGTATGCCTTGCAGTATGGAGTTGTAAGAAATTCAGCCATAGAGTGATTACTCTTTGTGGAATCAAGTAGCTTCTACTGTATATGTTCCTAAAATGTTTGAAAATGTTTTTGTTTTTTTATATGAAAGTAATTTTTTTAGTCCATTAACTTGAACTTTCAACGTCATGTCAAACTCCTGGGCTGAAAGAAAAATGCCAAACGGCTTCTCAAATCTAAGAATTTGCTATTTTTCCTTTTCTTACATTAAAGTATTTTGAGGTATGAAGAAGTCAGCTTGGACTTCAGGAATGTGAAGGGGTTACAGTGTTGACTTTACATCAAAGACGTCTTTGTATTGTGTTGCAGAGATATCTACTGAAATGAGCATGCTAACCAGCTAGCCCCGGCCCGTTCTGTCTTGTAATACCACTTGTAGTACCTGTAGAGGCCGACAGTGAGTCACTGCAGCGTCCAGTTTGTCCTCAGTCCAACATGAGAGGACGGAGAAGTTGAGCTGCTCAGAGGGCTTCTCCATCACATTGAAGGTACAGGGTTCCTGTTTGTTTCGATAGTTTACTTGTTGGATTATGTCTGTGGTGTCAGAGTTTTTTTGTTTCCTCCTTCTAGCCCCTGGGGGGCTGCTTAGCCGGAAGGAGAGCGGGTGGGGCTCCTTAGCTTGCCGGCTGTGGCGACTCAAATATACACGGATGGCAGGAGATTATAAGATAGCAGTGATATTGTGACCTCGGCTCTCAGATTTTCAGCAGTTTGGTTGAATTTAGCGTATTCTTGCTTTTAGGTAGTAGTGTGCTGTTTTTTTGTTAAATAACTGATGACTGTACATTTAGACTGTATGGACCCGGTAGTAGAAGTGAAAAGGTGACTCTGTTTGTTTGGAGCATATAGCCAGATATCACACAATGTATCTTCAAGAAAGAAAAGTCACAAAGACAAAAGTTTGAACTGTGATCACAACTAGCTTGAACTGCAACATTTTGATGACTTCACCCGTCACAGTCAGTCAGTTGCTATCCGCTGCTATGACTCAGCAAACAAAACTATAATTAAATCCCCCACATCGAACCCTAACATAGTACTGCTGTGTGGTATTGCTTGATACCATGCTGGCAGATCAGTAAGGAAGATTTCTTTCTCCATTCTTAACCTTAAAAGGCGTGAGCACTGCCCGCACCTAGGAAACAGGGATATTTACAGTACACACTGCTTTATAAAGCAGCATCCGTGCTGACTTTCTGAGTGCAGTGTTTCCTTTAAAGTCAACCCAGTGAAGCAGTCAGGACATCATCTATCTCTACCTTAATCTATTTCAGCACCAGTGATCAACTGGCTCATTTTCTTTAAGCTTCTTCCTGCTTTCTAACAACTTCACTGGATACGAGCTTTCCCCTCAGCTGCAGCATTGTACATGCTGCACTGTTTCGGTTGGCAAAGCCTCCGATTATCCATTTCCTCTGTTGACGACGGTCACATTAGGTACTTAAGTCACTCCATCATCTCAGATCATAAACGTATGTGCTTGCAGCGCTCTTCTCTTTGCCATGTCAGAATAATTCAAGATTCAAGATATTTGATTAAAATAGAAAGAGTTATGGCGGTAGAAAATAAATGCCGGCGTCCAGCAGTGAGCACCAAAGAAGGATTCAGCGTGGGAGAACAGGCTTGTAAGTAAACACAGCAGGCTTGAGCAATGGCAGGCAAATAGCAGCCCTTAAGCCGCGGGACCAAAGCCCGACGCTGGAACGCACTGGAGACGGATCGTCAGTGACATTGATAGGGCATGGGAACGGCAGTGACAAGCTCATAACGACTAGAAGTTGATGCTGTGATGTTGCCACGGTTGGAAAATGAAGGGGGCCTTTAAAAAGACGTGTAGTTACTGTTGACCCTAAAGCCCTGTCTCGCACACAGCTCGCTCGTCCCAGACATTGGGAGCGACAGCTCATGGAACAGTTGACTGAGAGCGAGCTGAACAGACTGGAATAAGAGGGCCATTTAATATTCAGCACTCTGCATATGATTCAAAGCAGTAAAACCGGCCCGTTCTTGTTGATCAAAGAGCCCGGGCTGAAATGTTAGCATGAGGCGGATTCATTACATAACGCTAGCAGCACTTCTAAGCATCTAATGACACGTGCAAAACTGAGCTGAAGTTTTCATTTGGTCACTGTGGAGGTTAGAAAAACACTCGTGAAGGAATACAGGGAGGAGATGGAGGAATGGGGGTGAGAGAGATCTGTTCAGTAAGATATACGGTGTTAAGAGATGGGCGTAGACCTCTGAGGGCTGATGGCTAATCTGCTGCTCGTGTTTTTGAAGGCTTCCAGATGTAGGGGCTCCCAGCGTGCACGGGGAGAATCCTCTGGGGAATCCATAGAAAATCAACTCTGATTAAAAGATACGTCGCGGCAGTAAGTAGAGGTTTCTGTCGCTGCGTTTGTGTAAGCCTCACCTGTCCAGGTCGTCTGTCTTCATGTCGTAGTTCTTGAGCACTCGCTGCAGCTGGACGTCCTGGCTGATGAAGCAGGGAGGCAGCAGGCCGTGGATCCCCAGCTGGAGGCGCTCCTCCAGGGAGAAAGCCATGCCCTGTAGACACACACAAACCACCGCCATTTTGTTTAACGAATAAAAATCCCTCATGGATCAATAAGAGTAACCGCCTCGAGGTTGCATGCCACCACCAACCACTCATGTTGCAGTTTACAACCATGTCTGTGCAAAATGTATTCACTTCATAACTTTATCCTTTTAGACATTTGTGTGAAATTGTCATAATTAGCATTATGATTCTTGAGTTATGGCTATAAATGTGTTTTGAAAGGTCAAAGTGACTTTTGACCACCAAATTATGCAGAAATATTGCCAAAATATTGAACTATTGCTTTAAATGTTGGATCTGGACTGTCACGTGTAAAAGTGTAAAATACTTACCTGAACTATTCATGGTAGAAGTGTACTTTGCTCAAAGAAGTAGATTGTTGCAACCGTGATGAAATACAACTTCTAAAGATTAAACTATGCATTATTTCTTATTTGGGCCCGAGCACCGACGTAGTCGGAGCGGAGGACCTATTGTTTTTCGAATGTTTATTGTTATTATTATTAGGGCCCGAGCACCGATGTAGTCGGAGTGGAGGACCTATTGTTTTTCAATTGTTTATTATTAGGGCCCGAGCACCGACGTAGTCGGAGCGGAGGACCTATTGTTTTTCGATTGTTTATTATTAGGGCCCGAGCACCGACGTAGTCGGAGCGGAGGACCTACTGTTTTTCAATTGTTTATTATTAGGGCCCGAGCACCGACGTAGTCGGAGCAGAGGACCTATTGTTTTTCGATTTATTATTATTATTATTATTATCGCGTGTCTTTCGTCGCAAAAAGGAGGTGCTTGGGATACTGGAAAACTTTCGAAATTTGGCACGCAAGCCAGAATTTGCGAAAATTGCAGTCTGATTGGGGTGTCCAGCTGCAGTATGAAATATTGGCTCGATAGCGCCCCCTATTGAGTAGCCCCAACATTGTGTTTCACCTAGCTGTATGAAATTTGGTAGATATGTGGAACGTGATGAGACGCACAAAAAATCCTCTTGGAGTTTTTTCATCAAACCAAACAGGAAGTCGGCCATTTTGAATTTTATGATGTTTTTGGACCGTTTCAAGGCGTCATACTTTAACGAACTCCTCCCAGAGATTTAACCCGATTGATTTCAGATTTGGTCAGTATGCTCTTGAGACGTTGGCAGTGAAAAGTTACTCAAAGATCAAAAAGTTATCGAACTATGTGTCCGTGGCGCAGCGTCAAAAAAACACCATTCGCCATGAAACAGGAAGTTGTTGTAACTCGGCCGTACATTGTCTAATCTGCTCCAAATCTCTATGTCATAACATCCTGACCCGGAACACATCTATATGACAATATCGAATCATAGTAATAGCGCCACCTAGTGGCAACTGGAAGTTGTACGTTTTGTACTTTGACATCCTGCTCCTCACAGATTAATCAAATCCCTCTAAAATGTTGTCAGAAAAGCCTTAAGACCTTGATAATGCTTCATTGTGAAAATCGTAAGAAGTTGTTGAAGGGCGGCGACGTGGCGGTTCGGCGAATTTCGATGCTTCGCCATGAACGAATAAACTGATGTAACTCGACTCCACATAATCAGATCTTTACCAGATTTCCCATGTTTGATGAGACTCCAGGCCTGAAGACCTCTGCAGGCCAATTTTGAATCATAGTCATAGCGCCACCTACTGGTAACAGGAAGTTAAAGTCTTTATACTTTGGCTTGTTTCTCTTAGTAGGTAAATCAAATCAATATCAAATTAGTTCCACACAAATATAAGAAGTTCATAATGCCAGTTCATGAAGCTTTTGATGTTTCGTCGAATGCCGTTGCCGTGGCGATGCAGTCTTCGCTGTTAACAACGAAGGTAATTTTGAGAGGCTAAAAATGCTCGAAACATAAGCAAACTTGGCATACACATTTAAAGCCCAAAAGGTAGTTATATAATATGATTTTATTGGTTCAGAGTGGCAAATCGCCTCAATAGCGCCCCCTACAATATTTCGACAAAGCAGCCCTCGCTGTACGTTTCACATAGATTTACAAAATTTGGTAGGCACATGTATCACATGTGGACTTAAAATAAAGTCTCTTGGGACCATGCTCTAAACCCAACCGGAAGTCAACCATTTTGAATTTTGTATGAATTTCTCGTGTTTTTTTTCCATTTCCAGGTGCTGTACTACGAACTCCTCCTAGGGAATTAATGGTAGAATTTGGTCAGAACAATCTAAAGACCTTAGCGATTAAAAGTTACTAAAAGCTTTAGGTTTCATCGAACGACGTGGATATGGTGTGATGGCCATTTTACATGGTTCGCCATCATCCATCAAGCTGTTGTAACTCGACTGTACTTTGTCAAAACTGTCCCAAACTTGACATGATTGTTGACTGTCATGGCTTCAGGATTTTTCCATGCCAATATTAACTCATTGTCATAGCGCCACCTACTGATAAGCACGGACGTAAGCAGGATTCTATAAATACAGCGGCCCAAACACTGACCTTATTGAAAGGGTTTGTGGGCACACCATGAGAAAAGAATGACCTCTCTGATCTAAATATGTGCATAGTAAGATGCTTGGAGAGCAGAAATTAGATAAAAGTGGTTGTCAAGCCACTGTCGGTGAGCATTAGCATAAATGATCTGTCCAGAGCTTCTACATGAGAATCAGGTTAAACGTTATAATGAATGCTTCACACTACAATCTAAAGTTGCAGAAGAACTTAAAATTAAAACGGTGTTAAATTAACGTGTTCAAGTAAAAGCAAATGGCACTACTGTTTTGTTAACTTTCATGTAAGTCCAAATACAATCAGCAGGACACTGCAGGGAGTTGAACCCCATCCCAGTAAACTGACTGTCTGTTATGTGACGCTGCTTGTCGACGCAGGAAATATCATCTAACTCGTGCACGCAGTGTATGATGGTCACAGAAATTCATGGCCGCGTCACCCAGAGTCTTGCCAGTACCAGGAAATACCATTTAACTCGTGCACGCAGTGTATGACGGTCACAGAAATGCATGGCCAGAGACCTGCCAGTACCCTCGCCGTGCGTGAAGTTGCGAGGGCCCGATCAATGCTGCTCGCAGCTTTAATTTAACAGATATTTCCTGCTTACAAAGGCATCATGGTGGATCTTGTTGCACTATTGGTATTTACCCCCCCCCCTCCTCTGAAAACTCGGTTTGAACTTTGAACATTTGGAAATTGGGGGAAAATATTCACCAATCGTTTCTGTTCAAACATTCCTGAGTGATGAGAGAGGTGGCGTGTCAAACCTCTCCTCAGCTTGGCCGTGGTGGGGCCGGCGGCGGCTCGCATTCTGGTGCGATGTCCGCTTTCACCAGTGCACATCCTCAAAAATATACACAACGAGGTCAAGACCAGTACCCTGCTTCACTTTAACCTCTACTCTGGCTTTCATCTCTCCCCCCCCAGACCCCCGAACGGGACTATTGAAAAACATGCACACGTTTAGTGTCAAGCCTGTTAAACCCTGTCGACTCTAACCTCTGAGGCTCTTAAGCAGAGGAGACAATGTCGTATGTTGATGTGACATCGGGAAGCGGTGACAGCCTGAGACTGAGGTACTTCAGCTGCAGATATAAAAAAAAGAAAGAAGAGGAGGAGATTTGTCCCCAAATCACCCAGAACAAGTATTGAGTCCATATTTAAAATGGGAACAGCATTCTCTACTATTCTCTGCAAGTGATGCATGGTGGGCATTTCCATCTCCTCTAAGCCCATGAAAGTGCAGCGACCCGGTGAAACCTCAGCCACAACATGCCAGCTACTGTTGCTGACTGGTGAGACAGAAGCGAAGCTGCGCCGTAAACCTCTTATGAATTGGATCACGGCCATGGATGCTTAGCTCGGCCCGTTGGCCACCGCAATTTACAGCGTTTCCAAGCCACCGGCACTCTCTGTGTATCTGGTTGTGTATCTGGTTTTAAAAAAACAAAAAGAATGTGCTTGATCACGTGAGAAGCACTGTTAGGAGGGAAGTAGAAAAATGTCAGAAGAAGCATCAGCGCTGACCACAGGCACACTACCGAATCTTATTCGTCTTACATTTAGTTAAAGAAAAAAGCAGACCTCTTTCTAGCTGGTGGTTTGTAGATTTAATCTCAGTAATTCTTGAGAGCAATGATGCAAAAATAAAAGGAGGGAATAAGGAGAAAAAAAGAATTCCATTTCCTTTCTTGGCAGAGCATCTAAAGAAGCTGATTTTGTGTTTGCTTAATGTCTACAAGCTATCAGCAATGACATGAGTTTACACAGAACACGCACACATCAATTCAAACAAACAATGTCAGCTCCTTGACAGCGGTAAATCATGTGAGCATGACTAAGAACGAGGGCATCGGTTATTTCGGCAAAAGTACGCGTCCCGATCCGTCTGCCGTTCGCCCCGACGCAGTCTGTACTTAACGGACCTCAAATAGGCAGAAGCAGCTCAGAATTACAACCTTCCCCGATAATCAAAAAAGATTTTCTATTTTCCAGAGAGCCAGCTGCTGTCTCCAGGCGCCCGCCTCGTGCATTTGGAGCAGCAACCGCCCCCCCCCCACCTCCATCGATGCACCGCCGCTCTGCTTGGTCTGCTGCTCTGCCACGGTGAGGGACACGTGGGAGAGAGAAGAGGCTTAAAATACTGAAACGAGATTCATTCCTCACCCGGGCTCACGCTGCTCTTTCATTAGCTGAGAAACATTATTTTTGTTGGACTCTTTCTGAGGGGCAGTTGGAGCCTGAACGCGCTGAAAAAAAAGGCCCACAAAACACAAACAAACAGGCATGTACTAGTCTACCATTACCAGACGGTATTATCAGCAAAATGTATTCAAAGTACTAAAGTAAAAGTATTCCTTGTGTGTCTTCTATATCATATTAATCACATTAAAACCAGGTTCACTCTGAAATATGGTGACGTCTCAGCATAAAATGGAAATAATGGAAGTACAAGTACTACTTGCAGATTCACGCACACACATGGAGCTCTGTAATTAGCAGACAGGTTTTCTACTTTTAGTCTAAAATATGTTTTCACTCTTGCTTACTGACAACACTTTCACAAGCAGTCATATCCAGAAACTTATCCTCTCTTTGTCTCACATGCATGTTCCACAACTAACAGCTTTCCTCTCTCTTAATCCTGCAACTCCGCTGTGTTTTTTTGTTTTAATGTTCAGTGTCTGCTTATTACCTTTGTATCTTCCGAATATGACGGCACTGAGCGGAATAAAAACAACCTTAAAATAGATCTTTTTAAATCATTTCTGGGTTTGGAGGGCTTTTGTGGTTTTCAATCAATCAATCAATCAATCAATTTACTTTCTGTCATGTGGTCTAAAGAAGAAAACATTGCAATAGATGGTGAAAAGATGAAAAGAGCAGTGAAAGCGTTTTAGGCCTCTTTAAGAGGAGTCGCCCTCACAGCTCTATGAGCCCTCAAAGGCTGCCAGTGTCACATGTGAAACAGATACCATCCATGGAGTCGGGGACCAAAATTACCAATTATTAACATCCCCCACAAAAGGAGCGGGCAGCTCGGCCGTCCAGAGAGGGGAAACCCTGAGTGACTTCATGATTGAATATACGGCCGGTTGAGTCAGCTGGTGACGGAAGGGAGAAAAGAGCAGGGGGCGGGGGTTTCACGGCAAGAAAGATCAGCACTGCACGGTTCGCAGGCTTTGGCCGGGGAAAGCGTGGGAACGGTTGACGCAAGTCTTGACATCCCTTTTGACTTGATTGTTGGCTTTGCGACGCCCTTGACCTCAGCGTGTAAATAGAGCTGCCAATCTCTTCAATCCCAAGGTCCTCTCAACGGGTCCGTCAGTCGGCCTTCTTAGGCAACAAGGACTTTGTCTCAACATGGGCCGGGGACAACACACTGCAGGAGTGGTGAGCTTTCCTTCTTACTGTTGAAATGTTACGACAACTTCACACCAACAATATTGGAAGCAGTGCATTTTTTTCTCCTTTAGTTTGGCAGAAAATGACCCTGAAATTTAGTGCGACGGTTCAGCTCCCCTTAGCAGCAAAGATCTGTACGGTCTCGGGTCGGCTTGCAATTGTCAAGTGTGAACCAAAAACGAGCCGAACATGCAAACAGAAGATTCAGAGATTGATCAATCACGAATAGAACAAGTGGCAACCATTTCCCCCACTGTACTTTTTGGTTTACATTCTTACAAAAACCAAAGCGCGGTGACAAACATACAGCCACCCCCCACCCCCCCCCCCCCCCCACACACCCACACACACACACACACACACACACACACACACACACACACACATACAAACTTGAAAGCTAACAGAAATGCACACACCCACACACACACATACAAACTTGAAAGCTAACAGAAATGCACACACCCACACACACACACAGCACCCCTGTGTTTGTTTGTCTGAATACAGGTTTTCGATGTTTGACGGCTGTAATGCCTGCCCTCTCTCCCCTCAGGAGCCCTAAACTGGGCCGGGCAGGATAAACCCTAGAGAGCTTCCACATGTCCCCGACCACATCTGAAGTGCCCGCACCCAGTGCCAACACATGTGACGCCCGCAGCTCCATGTCCGAGAAGCCACGGTAACGACCCGAACCTGTAATCTGCCCCGCCGGCCGGTGCCACCCCTTAACCTCGGACTGCTGCCGTGCCCACCCCAAAACGCTCAACGGAGAGGAAAGAGATAATTAGTTCACCAGATGCCCAAACAAGAAAGATGAAAGCGCAAGTTTCTTTGAATCTGATAAATACTGCATCGCTTCGCTTCCATGGGAGTTCAAAGGGTGGGTTCAACGCAACTCTCCAGCGTAAAAGGTTTATAGATTTCTGCCACCTCGGACCTTTTGATTTCAATCTGCCACAACCGCACAGAGCTCGGTCTACAGAGCCACTCCCTTCATTACAGCAGGACTTGTCCTTGATCTGGACAGAGTTAAATTCCTTAATGCCACTGCGTGGTTTAAGTTCACCCACAAGAGAAGGCTCCTTATCACAACATCAACGCTGCTCTGAAACATTTCTCACACACTTCTCTACTCCGAAATGTTTTCTCAGATTTCACTTTCTGTGGGGAAAGAGTAGTAAAGGAATCTGATGCGACTTCAAACACTGTGCAGTGACATACATTTACATCACGCAGAGCCTTGGTAATGTGCAGACGCAGAGCATTTCATTTTAACCTAAATTAAACTTACATTTTTTGACAATAATCAAATGCTATCTGGTGGGTGACAGGTTTTCAATTAGGTTTCAGGCAATAGGGGAAGTGTTGGGGGAGATATTTGGAAAACGTGCTATAGAGCTGAACTAAATCAAAAAAAGTACTTGCGTTACTTTTCAAATCATTCAGCTTATATTTCTCTCTTTGCATGTTATGTTTCTCAGCTCTGCGTCCTCACCCACGAAATCCGACCTATAACGCCGACCTATTCATTAATTTGCAACAAATGGTCTGATGCATGCAGAGATACAAGAGCTACTATGGACTGCAGCCTTGCCTCAATTCAATTTTGAGAATCTTTGCAGTAGGAATATGGCAGATTATATCAAAAGTGTGGCAAAGCACCGAACATTACTTCAAATGTGTTTTTACACAGTGGAAGAAAATCAAATCATCTCCTCTTCTCGCGGTGACTCCATGAGACTAAATAACTGGTTTAGATGGACAATTTAGTCAATGTGCTGACGAGGAAAAAAAAACTCAAAACCAAAATGTCAAACCCTCAAAAGCCTTCTCCACTTTCTGGGTAAAACTTTTTTTTAAATGATGTAATTCCACACAAAGCCGTGATTGATTCAGCTTGTGAGATTCCCAGATCAGAGACGAGGAGGGGATCCTCCTGCTTACAGTCCTCTCCCCTTCCGACACACAACTCCCACTTCCAAATAACAAATTTTTTTTTTTTTTTTTAAACGCCTCACTCTTTTCCCAGTGTTTACCCGGCTGCGGCTTCAATGGAAATGCCCCCTTCTCCAGGAGAAACAACCCCTATTGAGAGAGACCTGAGCCTAACACGACGGGGAGGCCTTTTCCCATTGAGCCCCTCTGGACCGCAGTGGCAGATCAGATGCGGGGACAAAAGCCCACAGGCCTACAACAGGGAGAGGGCTCAAATGTTTGGCACCGCGATCCGGCCTGGCAGAGACGTGTGTGGCCATAGAGCACTTCTCTATTCAACGCTGTGTGGGAGAGGGGGGGGTTTCTCTTTTCATAGCGAGGCAGAGCCCAAGCACTACAAGAGATGGCCTTCTTGTATGACTTGTTTATCGGCAAAAACCACTTGCTGAAAGTGATGTATAGTGATAGCCATCTTTATCCTCGTTTATCCGTCTCCTATTCATGCCGCGTCATCGCCTCCGCGGCATTTCTTTTCAAATGTTCAACTCAATGATTCAGGGCAACAATATTTATGGAGGCATCTAAATGTGTTTCATGAGGGTAGAACAGAACAAAGAGGAAGCTAATGGGTGAGCCCATTACAGTAGAAGCAGGTGAACCACATCAGTCACACTGTAAAGCAATAAAGAGGTTTAAAAGGTGTTAACACTTCAATCAACATTTTGAATACAGGAGATGAATTCTGCGAGGCACATACTTTTGGGTTGAGTCCAAGTAAAGTAAAATAAAGCAAAATTGAGCAAGGAAACGTCGGAATTTAACAGTGTAGCTCTTCAGGAGATGCAGGGGGCCGCCACTAAACAAAAACACCGCGGGAAGTCTTTATTCGGATGTAATGATCCAGTATCAAATGTTTAATGGCCGACACTGCCAAACACACCTTCCCCACATGCTCGTGCAACAGGATTGGCTTCTGATGTGAGGAAAAGATTGGATGCACAGGTCTTTAATCTTCGGTCTTTGAGAGCGTATCATTCCAAGTCAAAAGGCGAAAGTCCAAGAGAAGTCCCAAGTCGATGGTGATGAACTCAGAGTGGAGCTGACACCTCTGCTACAATTACTTTCAGTTACAGGCAAGATAATGGAAAAGCCTAGATTAAAATTGCATTGTGGGTGTTTTAAGGACACACAAAGTTGTTAAGGAAGGTAACATCACTGACATAAAGCCACTAAGACATGCCAACAGCTGCAGGTTGAACAAATCAAAATACACAAAATGAAATGACCCCTTTATTAAATGGCCACTGTATATTCTGTGATGTGTCACCACTTGGCAGTTAAATGTAGAACCTCCTCTGCGGTTGCCAATATAAAAGTAGATTTCGAAATGAAAACCTGTGGGGGGGGCTGACGTTTGCGCAACGTTCAGCAGGACTGTGAGAAAGTGGTCTGCAGCGGTTGAGCTCGCCCATGCTGCTGTTACACCATAGACCGGCGTGTCTGGATTCACTTGTGCTGGTGATGTCAGAGCTCCTCCGACCGGTGACCTCTCTGCAGCTGACCAAACTGCTGAGGTTGTTCCCATCCACTCTACCCCCACTATCATCGCCACGTGTTCTCCCTCGCACTGCTCCAGGACTCCTGCTGAACACTGTTTTGTTACAGTTTGGACGTGTGCAGCGTACGGCGCAGTAGCTTCTCAGTTGACCAGCCGCTGCAATCGGCAGAAAAGAATGTTATCTTTGCAAGAAAAAGGGAACGAGATGGAGATTTGGACGCGGCCTGAAAGTTAAAGAAGGTTTTTGTGCTCTGAGAGTTCAGGCATGCCCACGTAAACATCTTTGTTCTCAGAGCTTCAAAGCTCAGGCAGGACAGACCACTGAAAGCAGAGAGTCAGCAGAAGCTGAATTAAAAGCTCGCTATCGCAGGAAGCCGCCTGATGAGTTCAGGACCCTCACTGGCAAACAGCTGGAGGAAAGACTGAGTCACAGCCCCGGCTCCAGTGTTTATACACACACACATGCACATGCAAACACACGCGTATACATGCCGTGCTAAAAGCAGGATGTTAATGCTGATTCAAGCCCAATTTCTTCATAAACACACAAAGAGCGTACACACAGGTAGACAATCTGCTTCATTAACACACACACACACACACAACCAAAGAGTCTACTTCATCCTGCCGCAGGAGAAGACCCACACTCCACGACGTCCTCATTTGTCCGGCAGCGCACCACGGCGTCCTCTTGTTTGATCAATATCGGCATGTGTGTCTAGACTCTGTGAAAACAGCTGGTGGGGGAAAGAGAGCGGCTGGCCCAGAGGAATGACAGATTCATCCCGGAGTTATCATAGTGAGGGATTAGAGGATAGAATCCAAAGATGAGCAAAACAGCAGGGCGAGGAGTGACCAAAAAATGAACACAAAGAAAAGAGCGGGAAAGAAAGAGACGGGGCCGCTCTCGATGAAAAGGTCAAAGACAAACGGATCGGGCCACCAGCGCCTGGCTGGTGGGGTGACTGGTCGTAAGCGGACCGTCCAGACCGGGACCAGCATTCGCAGCCCTTTTGGGCTTGAGATCAGCCAGCCAACCAGGCCAGTTACATAACAGCAAAACCACCAAGACCAGGCACCACCGGCACGCTCAGCTCAGCCCCTCTCTGGTGCTGCCACGTAGAGAGAGACAGATGCTGTGGCGAGGTTTGAGCTGTAGGCAGAGGAATCATTTAAAGCTGCACTAGGCAACGTTGTTTGGGACAATCACACTTCTTCCAGTTGCCCATGAGAACTTTCCTACAGCGGGACACATGTTCAATCCACGTCCACCGCGATGGGTGGTAATATGAAACTGAGCACATCAAAATCATGTCATCAGATAGGCTGGTCTGTATCATGCAAGCTGTGTCAAATGCATCCAACGACAACCAATCACGACTAGTTCGATACGCATCAATCCGATCAAGTGAAAAATTATGAGAAATTTAAATTTGAAACACTGACACCCCAGTGGAGTTGAGTGGTGTTCATGTTGATGTCTGGTTAAAGATATTTTTCAGGGGCCTTTAAATAGGTCACGAAACATCCACCCTGAATAACACACACGACAGTCTGCCCGTGTATAAGGAAAGTGTAAACACGCCTAAAGTTAAAGTATCTCACAATGCAAAAGTAAACTTTAAGTTGAAGTTAGTGAAAACAATGCATAAATATAGAACAGGTAACCAGACTGACTGGCAACAAGTCAGCAATCCATACATTTTTTAAATTCTTGCATGAAAATGTTAAAAGTTTTTCGGGAAATTAGTAATGTAATTAGCGGCTTCATTGAAAACGCCTTCTGGCAAAGCAGGTGTTTAACCTCTTTGATGGTTTCCAGTGCACAGCGGCAGACCTGGTTTAGTGACGTACGATATGTTTTCTTACATTAGAGAGTGTGGAAGTGTGTGCTGGAGGAGTGATGAAAGGGAAGAAAGACGGAGGGAGGGGCAAAATGAGTGCATATATTTATGCCAGTATGCTCCTGCACGTGTGTGTGTGTGTGTCCATGCTCACTCTATGCGTTTGATCTGCAAAACAAACAGCAGCCATGAATCTGACTGGAGGCGTACAGACATCTCTCATACAAATGGGGGGTCTCGGGATCAGTGTCAGTGCCGATCAATCAGGTTATACTTACATATGGATGTAAAGGTGTAAACTAAAACCCCATCTTTTTTGATTGGGCCCACGCTGCACAGGAATGCATTTCCTGATTTTGAGGAAGCAACTCTAACGGCATCACTGCAGTCATTGTTCCGAATGGCCGTGCCGGTCATCCTACACTGTATAACTCCTACAGGCATCGGCGATCAGGTGGAAACGGAAGCAACATAAGAAGGCCGTCCATCCTGGGACAGTCATCCTGCTGTGGCTACACGGACCAGCTCATACATGGCCTCACAGACATGTGACCTGTAGCAAACCACATACTCATTCTAACCAGACTCTGGATATATAGCGCATTCACAAAATAGCTCTACGTGATGACCTTTCCATCATCACATACATCCACATTAGAGTGGAGAACATGTCACTCTCAAAGACGTTTATTGGATAAGAATGGCTTTGTTCCATCTTGTTTACTATATTTTTACTACATATTGACAACAAATATATTGTCAACGAATCTCATAAAACTTTTTCTTAAGACAAACTGGGGTGAACGTCCTTTGTTGAGGGTTGTTTTCAGTGCCGGATTAATCCACATTTGGTGCTCTAGTGAGTAGCACCAGGCTGATGTATGTAAGATTAATTTAAAATAAACTAAATTGACCGCGTTCAAGGCAATTAAGACACATGTCATCCAAAGCAACGGTTTGGCTAATTGATGTATTTTTATTAATTCAAGGACAATAGAGGATCTCTATGGGACAGAGATAAATCCGACCTTATCTACACAGACAACACTTGTCAGTAAGATCAATTCATTACAGGCCTTAGTCTGGTATTTGTGGGCAATAATAAAAACATGAAATATCACAACTCATCTTTACATGTTGATTAACAGATGGACGCTGTTGTCCCACACTGCCATGCACAATAATGGTGGAGGAGATGGTGAAGCGTAGTAACGGCAAAACAATACCGTAAGTTAATAGATAAATACTTAATAAACACAAGAAGGTAATAAATCTGTGGAAGGGGTAATATTTCGGTTTGTCTTTGTTTAATTGACATCTGTCGGCAGACGTTCTGCATAGTACACAACCCATACAGCTTTCAATCGAATTGAGCATCTTCTCAAATATACAGAAATACCAGAAACTTGTGTCACCAGAGAGAAAGAGATGACTTGTAATATTTTACTGTAGAATAAACTATAAAGATGTCTTTCATCATACCAGAGACAAGATTCCAAACTGTATGAAATCCTTCACTGCAACAACATCAAAGGCCTCTGTGCATTCTGTGGACACTTCCACATTAGTTGTGTGTACAAAATGTGTAAACTGACTCAACGAGTTACATCGTTGAACCCGATACTATTGTCCTCGTACAGCTATAACAACCTTGTAAAGCCTTTTCCCCAAAGAAGAATTCACATTTTGGCGGTGCAGCAGCAGCCAGGTTGTAGAGCCCCTGGAGTGAGTGGAGGTTAAGTCATTTCCTGAGGTTACTTTAGCGGAACAGTAACACGAGCCCTGCAGCTTGTGACCTGACCTCACTAACCAATTCTGCTGTCAATATATACTTGTCAACCAGCTTTAGATCCATACGCATCGCCTCCCCCATCCAGCGGCTCACAGCCACGGCCGGTCTTATACCGGCTCATGTTTAAGATGGGGGACAAGCATGACAAACAGAATCCTCTCCGCGGCTTTGCTTTGGAAACAGCTCAATCAGGGATTCCTCTGAAAGCAGAGCCAGGGGAAGCACATCCAGACACATGGTTGGCACATGTCCACACGGAAGTCAAAAAGAACGAAAAAAAGCTTGTAAATTCCAGAAAAATGTTCAGAGTGCGTCTTAAGAGTCGGAAAAGCAAATCTGAACTGTCCAACTTCTCAACATTCAGAAGACATTGAGAGAAGCAGTTAGAAAGTCTGGAGCAGCGATGTGACAATGGAGGTCAGGGATGTCTGTGCTCGTTTCCAGAGGAGATAAAAACAAACAAAGAGGCCTTCAAATGACCCTTTTACTCTCTGACACACATGCCAGAGAATCATACGCTACGTGGCCTCTGCCCTCTGACGCATACGAATGCTTTCTGGATCAACACATGACAGGTGCGACAGTGTTTCCCTAAAAAAAAAAAACTCTCCTCTGACAGCACACCCATTTTCCATTTGTCCTCAAGACGATGCAGCACTTAAACTAACACAACTACACCGTAACGAGCTCGGTAAAGACCGTTTCATAAGAGCCAACTTTAAGTGTTTTTCTGTCATTGAGAAGTAAGAGTGGAGATTTTCTTAAAGGATCCTAATTGCACACAGAGAGAGTGAATGGGAGGTTTATTTATGGGCTCTGCCTGCAGGTGTAGCACGGAAGAATGAAAAACCCTGCGCAGCCTGGTGTACATTAGCGTGTGTGCATGACTGCATGTGCACGTATTTGTGTGTGTGTGTCAGAGACAGTGAAGGAGAAAGAGTTGGTTCCCTTGCCGTACTGAGGGGAACCTTGAGACTCTCCAGAGCTACCTCGTGGTCGGCCTACGCTGTATTAAAAAAGGGAAGTTCCCTCTCCAGAGGAAATTCCATTACAAATAGCCACAATGAATCTCCTGTAACAACTTCATGGTAACGCAAAGAAAAGCGCAATAAAGACCAGCGGAGAGGTGACATTTCTGTTGCTGCCATTCATTCAGCATCTTCAAATTATAGTGTAAAAGCTTTTTGTATGGAAGGCCAAGAAAGCTATTAACTACTCAAAAAGACATGCACAATCAGCCATTAATCTATGATTATGTGACTTTATCACATGTGGTAATCAATACACTAACAAGTTTTATTGTGTTTTTGACTCATCAAATCTGCAGTACTGTAATGTCGCTTGTGTTGGACCAGTGAAATGGATATAAAAAGGGCAATAAAATGAGTAACTCAATGAGCGCAACTTCACGGCAATACTGGATTTTAGGGACGGCAATGACGGTCTGTCTGTCGGTCGGTCCACACTTAAGTTAACGGTTGGGATTGGACTGCCATGACTTTTTTTACAACGATCAATATCATTCATGGTTCATAGACAACGTATTCTAATGACTAAAGGCCAGACTTGTCCTCTAATGCCACCAGCAGGTCCAAGATTTATCCACTGAAACATATTCAACATCTAACAGAGATTCTGGCTCAACCAATGACGATGAAGCTAAAAGGACTTTTTATGATTCTCTGACTTTTCCTCTAGATCCTTTTGAGGGGCTTGTTAGTCTGGGGTCATCATTCTAGCAATGGGAGTGAGAGGTCCCGGGCTCAAATCCCAGACTGGCCCTTTTCCATTTGTCATAGTGGGAAAAGCCCTACGACATTAAAGATGGCTCTACTCAAGTGTCCCAGTAAGTCATGACTCATTACAGCGTGATGGTGAGCCAGCATGCACAATACCAGCAACCTGAAACTGAAGCAGCTAAATTGTATTCAGGCATTATTAATTTCATTTCAAAAAGGTTTATTGTTTTCATTTTGCTGCAGGGAAAGACCATTACAGTGTTTCACCAATTTCATTCAATGTCCTGCACAACAAAGATGACCCGTCATTGACAGCCAAGCTGCTAAATCAGGCTCCTGAAAAAGCACACAACTTTCTTTTTGAATGGCTTGTTAGTCTAGCGGTGCGATTCTCGGGTCAGACCGCATGAGGTCCCAGGTTCAAATCCTCGAACGAGCCCAGAGAATAGAACATTCAGCATGTACTTTGATGTCTCGGTTGAAGTCAGTGCTTAGCAATTGTGAGCAAGACTCTGACTCCAGAGATCCAACTGAAGTTTGAGTCTCAGTAGAACCGTCAAGTGTGAAATTCCCCAAAGATCTCTGCAGTGATCGTAGGTAACTTATCAGATAAGCTGATACATTTAATTCCATCTCTTCCATAATGACGTACTGTACTGCCCTGTATCCTGTAGGGACTTACAGCCAATCAAAGACAGCTCATTATCTCCTGTCTCACTCCTCCGGCAGCGTTCAGTGACAGACGGGACTGCACACTGAGCCCAATAAACCTGCCAGAGGGGGGAAACACCAGAGCACCTGTATGAAGCACCAGACAAGAGGGTCATTCAGTGCTAGACGTGAGACAACAGCCCTGAGGCTGATCTTTACCAGAGAAGACTGAAACTATAATGTAAAGAAGTTACAGGTTGAAGTGGATCTTTAAAAACATCCCATACATCTACAGTAAATCATATGTCTACGACTAGAGCCTGTTGGGTGGTATTGGAAGGTTCAAATTTATGGTCCTTGTCTAATCTTTACATTTGCTATTGGTCCATCTTTCATACAATGGAAACAGGAAGAAGTTGAGGAATGTATAGGTCACATGAAACACACAAAGAGACTGTTAATAATTTGTAAAGCAGAGCGGACACGACCCCTCAAACATAGGCCAATGAGTTCAACCAATATTTGTCTCCAGGTTAGTATGTTTATCATTTTGTACTTATTATTTACTAGACTTGTACTTTGATACGGTCGATATCTCACAATGGCTACACTCAATCTACGTGTGTAGAAAAGATAAAGGTAAAGTTCAGCAAAAGGTCACATGCCACTAAATATTTGAAAACGAACAACTTGGAGTAAGAGTCATGACAACAAACTGCCTTATTGTAACTTGTTAAGGATGAATATGAAGCCTGGCCACTGTCATTCTTTTGTCCATGTGAGCTCTCACTTCTGCCTATGTTTGTATTCAAACAGTATTGAGTACCAGGTTGCCCTATTGTGTCCAAACCTCGTAGGTTTTCTCACTAACAAGGCCAGATGACCCCCGCCCCCATCTGTTTCCTGCAAAAATGGCAGCCGTTGCAGGATTCAAGAGGATCGCCCTGTGAGTAAAGCCCTTTAAATCCATGCCTTCCTCT
Source organism: Anarrhichthys ocellatus (assembly GCF_004355925.1). NCBI lineage: Eukaryota > Metazoa > Chordata > Actinopteri > Perciformes > Anarhichadidae > Anarrhichthys > Anarrhichthys ocellatus. Next base: position 717,037 of record NW_022280111.1, on the reverse strand, counting down.
CAGGAGGGAGAGAAAGTGCACACATCAGCGCCGACCCGTCTCCTCCCAGGATCTTACTGCCTGACTAAGCTTTTCCCAATGAATGCCTCCCAACAAATGTGCCGTGTAAGGCCCGCATGTGCACTCTCATTCCTAAACAAATTTTGGTCATTAACAGCCCCCGGGACTATGGCGCTTCGAAAACTTTGTTCGCAGGGCCAAACGCATTAATCAGAGAGATAACTAGTATTTTCTCTATCAACATTGCTGCACTGTGCTAATAATGATGTTAGACAGGAGCACTGAGAAAAAGCAAAACGAGGAGCAGTCGAGGCAGAAAGGGAGCTCTGTGTGCCTGCTTTTTAAGATTCATTTCATACGTTTGGTTTAGAGAGAAAGAGCTTGACCTATGTTACTGTTTGTTTGATTGCAGGTCTTGATAAAACACTGCAGTCTGTGTGTTTCTGGTTAAAAAAAACCGAAGAAAAAAAAAACATCATTACGCCCTAAATTTGCTTCAGATTATATCAGGTAAGTGCTGCTGCCTCTAAGTAAACAAACTTAGTTTTTTGGCTTATTTGGGACTCCATACCATATGATGAGCTGAGCTCTAACAGCAATAGGCGTTCCTCCTGTTGCTGACGGTGAGATAAGTAGATTGTTACACTCAAGACTGCCAATGCAGATGGAGTGAAACCCCCTCTGTGTAGGTCATGGTGGGAAATTTGGCATATTTCCACTGTACTGTAATTATATTTTAAACATGGAATTTGTGATTTTATTTTTGAAGATATTTTTATTTTATTTTGCTGAACAAGGCAAAAAATGCTGGTGAAAATAACTTGAGAGGTAAAGTTGGCATAACCAGAAGTAAAGAGCCCAGAAACTCTATCATAAAGCTTTCAAGATGGACTACAACAGCGCATGTCTTGTCCTGATCTTCCATCAGTGAGCAGACAGTCACTCTAATTTACCTCTCGCTTTAATGAGTCATGATCCCCGCCTAGCAACACTGAGCTCTGAGGCCGACCAAAAAGAGCGTCTTAAATTCCTCATCCTGAGCAAATATGAAAGAGCAGCGGCTCCTTAAATCAGGAGGTGTCAACTTGTGAATGCACAGACACGCTTGTTGGTCAAACAGCCTTGGAAACCGAGCCGCTGTTGACTTAGGGAGGGCGGCCTTGAGTGGGTGGAGGTAGCGGATATGCGGGGCTCTTCAAACGCAGGCCAATCCCCTTGAGGCAGCCCTTTCATGCTCCACAGTCCAGGTCCCTTAGGAGCCTGAGTGTTGCCGGAAAAACGTCCAAGCCTTCCAAGCCAATTCACTTTGGGCTTCAGCATTCATTGGCCGTGTCCAAATGACAGTATTGGCCTCGACAGCCATGTGTAACTTCATACAGGTGTTTCACACTTCCTCCTCATCGGAAGCAAAATCCTTGTGACTTGTGTTACAAGGTCACGAAGTGTCCACTGGATGAACTGTTTTATTAGCACAGGAAATCTCAAATGTATTTCCAATTTCAGAGTTTTGTCGCAAAAATAATAAGCAAGCGGGTGAATTACAGCTATCTTTGCATCGGTAGATTCGCAGCCGCCTTCAGCATTGGTGTAAAACAGCAGTGAGCCAGTCTCACCTCTCACCTCTGGTACTCCACTAATGGAGCTCCACCATAATGTATGTTCCTGTTGTCACTGCTAGTTTCTGTGACGACAGAAATGTCTTCTGGACAAATGATCACCTACTTGGCAGCCGCCTTTCTAAATGCACCCAGACGGTAAAAATATAGAAGAAACAAACTTGTCTCTTTGCAAAGAAAACATCACTACTGTTAAAATACAGGAAACGGGCCGTAACACTGCCACCAGTAAAGGCTGTAGCTTACGGTTCATGGTAAAGGGCACAGCTCTTTACTCAAGAGGGAAACAGCTAAGTACACTTAGAGTTTGCTGTTTTTTTAACACACTTCTTTGTGTTAGATCTGCTAGTGATGGGAGCATTTGGAGTCAGGGGAGGGGTGATGCTAGCAAAATGCATCCACCCATGTTCACAAGATGATTGGTTCGGATTTTGGACTCTCCAGCTCTCAGTTCCCTCAAAGGTCAGCTTTGGTCAAGATGGTTTACTATCAGTCAACGGGAAAAATTAGCATGTCAAAGTTGAGCGAAACATTTGCAACGGTTTATTTTTAAATGGGGCTGCAACCACCACGAAACCTGTCAATCAACACAGCATCAGTCTCAGTGATAGCCATCTCTCTGTGCTTGGGGAAACCATTTGTACATCATGTCCATATATACACTAAGTCGCAGGACGCTGAAACCAAATACTACCTTTAAATTCTTGCTGCTGGGTCTTTGTGAAGACACGAAGAGACCTCTGCTACTCTGACTCTCAAATAAGAGACAAAAGCAGCATTGAAGAGAAGAGGGGGGGGGGGGTGGATAGAAGGGGATGCTTGAGATGAGCTTCATAGGGAGGCGATGAGGCTCAGACTGTCTCCTACTCTCTCTGTCTGTCTGGGACAAGCTAATGGCTCCTCTGTTGTCCTCTCATGAATAAGGACCACCTGACAAAAGAAACACACAAAAGTGAGCTGAGGAGGTCGAGCTATTTAGAGGGACCTGCTGCTGACTAAACACAGCATCACACTTTTGTGTGTGTGTGTGTGTGCACGCAGAGACAGGTGAATTGACAGTGTGATCATATTACACTTTATTTGAGCCTGCCCTGAAGAAAACACTGATAAAAGCACTTATGGGGCCGCAGGTTAAGCTATTTAAACTGGTTTATGAAGTATTATTTATGTTAAGAGTATGTGTTTGTGTCTACAGGTGCCTGTGTGTGTGTACAGGTGTGTGTGTGTGTGTGTGTGTGTGTGTGTGTGTAAGGCTCAAGTTGGGGTTGGTTACTGGAGGGGAACGAAGGTGCACTTTCTTTCTGTCTGGCCGATCCACTCCAGTCCATCAGAGGAATGTCTGGTCACCGACAATGCGTGCGGTCAAACTGGAACACCTGGCCACACCTGGGACAACCCACCCACACACACTCACACACTCACATCATCCACGGAGCTCTGGCGGTCCACCTAGTGAGGGGGATCGACAAGTGCAGCTGCTCTGCGTAAAGTCTGAACAGAGAAAGCTTTGTTCCATTTTCACCGCTCAGTTAAACGAAGGCTTGTAATCTCGCTGCCAACATCATCGAGTTCAACCTCACATAACCGCTGTCGTAATACACACACTCACACACTCACGTTCCCACTTCATTTCTGCCCCACCAGACAGTGCAGTGATGTCAGAATCCCCTGTGCAATGGCCTTTGGAAAAGTTACTCTTACTCTATATTCCATTTACCCCGAAAATTGGGATTAGGAGCTGGGAATGACATCACGCCAGAGTTGATTGCGTTCCAGTAGAACAAGTCAGAAAACTTGGGGTTTGCTCCAGCCATCAACATCATATTGCTCCAGCTTTGTCGATGCACGGTGCCATCTTGAATTTTAAGGTCGGGGTCGGTGGAGTTCGTCCGACTTTCCGAGTCGGAAATCCGACATCAGGCGGCGTTCCAGGTGAAATTTCAAACTGGGAACACGTAAATTCCTGCTTCCCAGTTCAAAAGGAACACAGCATTACTCGCACATGATTGAGATCAAAACTGTGAGTAGCAACGTAGCTACGCACATTTGCCGTGCAAGACGCTCCGACGCTGTGAGGCTGTGCTAAATGCTAACATCAGCATGCTAACATGCTCACAGCGACAATGTTAACGTGCCGATATTTACCTGATCTCATGTTTGCCATGTTCACAGTCTTAAATGTAGCATGCTAACATTTGCAAATTAGCACTAACACAAGCTGTCATTGGAATTTGGTCATAAAACAATGTATTGGACATATTCACATTTTTGGCCCGATGATGTTGCTTGATGAAAAGTCAGATCGTGAAAGTTATAACTTTCATTTTGTTCGGAATGGGGGAATACAATCTATCAAATATTAGATAGCTAAAGGACAAGTCAGTCTTTTAGTACATCTGTACAAACCCTCATGGCAATCCATCCAATACTTAGATATAGTCTGGAAAAAGTGGTTGACGACCGCTAGTATGGCTAAAAACTCTTCCGACCTGCCACTCTTCATCTCACCAATTAACATGTGATATCTCTAAAATCCAAAGTACAACTTGCTGTTTTACAAGGAGTTATGTGCAATCACTCCTGGAGTCTTGAGGTGTCACTGCTTTAAGATTTTCTTGCAACGTTTATGAAAACAAGAGCACAGAGTTCTTGATCTAGTCTCTTCATTTTGCACCAGTTTGATGCATTTAGCTTAACTTAAACTGTACAAAATGTTCTTTCTAGATGCATGATGTTTCCAAAGTTTGTGCCGTAATTGAACAGCCCTGAATTGTATTTTCCAAAATGTGAAACTATTTAAGGGCTCATGGGGTAAAACTTGACATGTGCCAGAATAAACATCATTCGGGGCTCATTGTTTACTCTCCTTATCTTATCGAGTCAAGAAATACCAGTCAAATTATTGCATTTCAAAAAGAAATACAGTCACAAATATCCATCAGAGGATTTTCCTTCAGTTGTGAAATATTGATCGTAGGAAGGATAGGGTCCAGAAAGCTGACAAGACTGATAAATGTAGAAAGAGTACCGAGGTCCATGGGAACCTCGGCTAGCAGCACAAACAGAGCACTGCTGTAATGCTTCACCAGCACAAATGGTCAGCATCAAGCTTTTATAAGTCTTGACTGGGCAGAAAACAAACGTCGTCCTTGTGTCACGCTGACACAGTGACTCAGTGGGAGATCAAAGCTCCAGACTGCATCGGCTGAAGTCAGCATCGGGTCATCCAGCTGTTGTCTCACCGGCACCTTTTACCAATTGTGACATAATTCTATTAGAGTGCATGCGCGGTTATAAAACCCTTATCAGTCCTTGCTAGAAACGCAGGCCGGCTGGAGCGCATTACGATCCACATGGAAAACTCAGCGTGCCAGACACCGTGCAGCGACCAACAAAGCGTGACACATAACCAAAGGAAAGAGGATTCAGAGAGCCATGAAGAAACAGAAATATTTCCATTTCAGAATTAAAATCTGGGCATATTTGTTGCCATTTGTTTGTTTGTTGCTAAATCTGTTGATGGCGGTCTTGGGTAAGAAGAAAATGCAAACCTGGTGAGGGGGGAAAGAAAAGTCGATGAGTGTAGCAGTCAAACCAGAATAAATCTAACATGAGAGCCTAATTACTTCCAGTTGCTGCAGAAGGTTATCAGGAGCATCAGCGCTATCCCCGATGCCCAATCAGATACACTGTTGTTTGGCACTCGCCAACAACAGAGACTCTTACTTGAAGCCTTTCATCTGTGGATGCAAATGGGGCGTTAAATTGCAGCGCCGCCGTGGCACCGGGCTCTCCGTTTTATTCAGCGTTCGCAGGCTCAAGCGATGCATCGTGTTAGCGATTTTTAAAAACTTCAATAGACGAAAGGTCGCTGCTTAATCGAGGGGATCAATGTGAGTTCTTGTGATTTAGCGCTGAAAGCATTCACCGTTTCATTACTTATTTTATCAGGTTTGATGTTATTTTGTTCAAACAAGTAGAACGTGCCCGACGGACAGGAGCTTCAGTTCTCATTCTCCTAAACCTTTATGACAGACTGCACTTGTTACAGTCCCCTTCACCCACAGTAGAGAGCCTGTGAATGGGCATCTGTTGGCCCGCCGACACACCGGCAGCTCGGGCCGAGCGCTTGAGGTGAAACAGCATCCCTGATTGGGCGCTAAGAGCATTTTTTAAGGAGCCGGTTGTTGTTGTTGTTTTCCAAGGTCCCGGCAGGCGGAACCAGCGTCAGAGCTGAGGGGGCCGGGATCCACACAGATGCCTCATTAACGTGTGATCAAGCTGGGGGACAGAGGTCGTCTGTGGAGCGCGGCCAGCGCTCTCTTCCTCGCCACAGAGCACCCTTTCTACGCACTTCGCACATCACTTCGTCGCTTTATTGCGCAGCGAGCGCACACAAAACACACCTATAATATCCGGTTCCACCTCCAGAGAGGGAGGAGGGAGCGTTGGTGCCGCAGAGCAAGGTGAGGCCTTGTGCGTGCGTGTGTGCGTGCATGCATGGTAGGCTGGTTGTGTGTGCATGCATCAGCCCCACACATATAAGCGTGGGACTCGGGGGATTAAAAGGAAATCCATGCCTGCAGATGTGAGGACAGGCTGCTTTCAGCGCCGCATCCCTGAGCATCAATTAGCAGGTTGTGCTGTGACTGGCTCCTGTTAGGGGTGAAGTGGGCCGGCCCAGGGAGGTAAACATGCCTCGGCCCCGAGGGGCTCGCTGAAATCAGAGGGAGGGGCAATAATGTGCCAGCGCCTGAGCCACAGAGGCCTGCCTGTGCCTGGCCACTAAACTCTCTTTAGCAGTCATTTCCTATCTTCTCCTCCAATTTCCTCAGCCCCGGTTCATGCACGGGGCTGACAGTGGACGGTTCACCTGGCTGCATAACAAACCTGTTTTTTTTTTCCTGCTATGACTCTGACCTGTGTGTGTGTTTGAGCGAGCCTGTGTTTTAGGGTCAATTTAACCGAGTGAGGAGAGGCTGATCGGATACAACCACCAACCCAGATGAGCTAAATGCCTGCTTTCCTTCTAAGTGTAGGAATGGTTGTGTTCTTTGTATCTCCTCTGACTAAAATAAGGTGATTTTATTGTCACTTAAAATTGTGGCGTACGCTATAAAGGTTATAGCAAGATATCTGAGCTTGTCATAATAAATAAAATAAAATAAAACATAAAAAAACATACTGGTTCCTCATATCCTGGTAGCTTCAAGGCCAGTTTAATCTCATTATACCACATTTGTTTTACAAAACAATGTAACAAAATTAAATGTGAGCTCATTTAAGATGGCCAACTTTAAAAGGGGGTTCTCCTCCCTTTTAAAGTTGGCCATACTCAGCCTTCTTGTAAACAGAGGAACAAAGAACTGTGGCTCTCATAACATTTACTCACAGAAAAATGAAGGAAATTAAGAGAAAGAGGAATGAGCTAGAAAGAGGACAGTGAGTACAACAGATGAGGGAGTGTGACTCTTAAAACTGAGTAAAATGATATTTCTGTGTCTCTATTTTATGCTTCAAACACATCTTTACTGTTCTAGTAAAGGCTCCAAATTTGAATGTCTGAGGCCTGGTTCTCAACAGACCTTTAATAAAACACACAAAATACAGCCAAACATCCTGAGTCCATGAATTTAGGTCAACCTATCTCACCCTCTTTAAGAGCCCTCTTGTACACTGGGTCCATTCAGGGCCCCGAGGTGTAAATTGAGACGTAAACAAACAGTTTACTGGGCCAGGTTTAGGCGCTGAAGCTATAGGTCCCGGTTTGACCTCCATATCAAACAGCCATCACCTCAGTCTGACGAGATTTTAAGAAGAATGAAGCAATGAACTCTTCCCTACTTCCTACCCCTTTGCAGATACCACACCCATCTTCAACCTCGGCCTTCATTGTGATCTCAACTACACACCTGTGAAGTTTAGTAACTACATTTTGATGTGTGATGTGCAGCATGTGGAGGTCTCAGGAGTGGATTCATTAACTTGCGCTAACAAGCGTGTCTCTGTGCCGCCACCAGCTCGCCACTCCTCGCTCCACAGACACTGGCCTGTTTGAACTCCACTGTCTCACTTATCAGGGCTCCCTGTTTACACCGACCAACTGTGGAAAACTGACTGCAGCCTTTATCAGAGCACAGCAGCTTTGAAACTAAACATGTATAGCGATTAGACTATTGTAGCTGCAAACGCATAGAGAAACAAACCAGAACAGAGTAAAGATTAGACGTGGACAGGCCTACAGTTCTCCTGTAGCTTCCGAGAGAAGTGCCGAGAGAAACAACTCGGAGGGAAGAAATAGAAAGTTCAAGTGTTCTAAAATTAGTCTGACTTTGACAAAGAGCGGTCAGGCCAGGCTCTGCTTATAGGTCACATTTGAGATAAGAGTGGCCCTGAATTCAGCCAGTTGTTCAGATGGTCAGTCAGCACCATGGACAGAGACGCTGTCACCACAGCTTGACCTCTGGGGCCCCGTGCTGCCACACTAACCAAGAGAAAACACTGGAAAGGCTCAGACGCTGCCAGAGGCTTTTATTGTTTAGCATGGTTAAAAAAAATGACATCAGGCTAAGTCAACAGCAAAGGACCGGTCAGATGAATCATGTTGGAAATCTCAGCAGCCCACAGTCTTCCGCTTATCTCCCGCTCCACGAGGAAGCTGCTCAGCAATATTTGTTTCATGATTAAGCAACTTTAAACTCTGTTCCTCATTTTACGACCAGAAGAGAAAATGAAAACAACTTTAAATCTAAAAACAGTTGGCTTATACTTGACATGATATGAGCTTCCACAGTGAGCTTATCATTATATGCTGAATCACATGTTGTAATGTTCACTGTTGGAGGACAGGCCTGATGCTCCATTCATTATGTTAAGCTCCTGACACACCGCAAGAGTCTCTGTAAAGCAATACGTGACAGGGCAATACTAATAAAAAGCCCCTCTCTGTGTGACTACGCCGTTTGGTCTCTTTAAATCTAAATATAAACGCATCCAAAGCTGATACCTAAACCTCCTGGATAATGTTGCGTTCACTTGCTCCTCGAGTTCTCTGAATGCGGTCCAGAAATATAAACAAGAGGACTTATACAGCTTAATAAACTGTTAAATACATGTGCCATACATCAAACAGTATTGATGGTTGCTGCTTGTGTGGTGAAGATGATAATGAACGTCACAAATTACGTGGGAAATGGAATCTTAGTAAGCTAGTTGTCAATCTTTAGCATAAGCACTGTAGTAACTTATTAGCAAAAACGTTGTTGTGGGCCTATAACTCATCACTGGTTGGGCATCTCCACTCCCTGAAAGTTAGCTAAACCTCGTGACCTAGCTATGATATTACAGACCATTGCATTTAGGGTGGTCGTTGCTGCCTCTAATATTTCCTACAGCGCCTGAAGGCAGCAGCAGTTTGCTTGTCAACCTTGCCGGTCACGGAAACAAGCCGACAACTATCTCCACACTGACCTTGTTCAAGGCGGGGTTCCGGGTAACATCGTAGCCCCTCTTCTTGGTGTAAACGAAGGTTTTTATTTTATCTTCGGACTTGTGCATCTCGGTTTCCACCGACTCCCGTCTGACCAGACCGGCGCGTGCCATGTTGTTGCCGTTTTAAATAGAGCGACGGTGAACTGTTGTGAACTCAACAAGTGGATGCGCAGGTCCGACTACTGAGCTCTGCTCGCACCCCCTATGTAGTCACTTACGGTAATATAAGGAGAACCGGAGTCTCCTTATCAATGAGGGCGTTTGTATTGTTCCCAATAATTCCCTGAAGATCTTGATACGTGCAGTCCCTCCGTAGTATCATCCTGCAACAGGTGCAATATACTGTATATATATATATATACATACAAAGTTGTTGCCGTTTTAAATAGAGCGACGGTGAACTGTTGTGAAGTCAGCAAGAG
>NW_022280111.1:697219-702508 GCF_004355925.1 Anarrhichthys ocellatus | reverse complement strand
GTCAAAGTAAAATAGGTGCGCGGCTGTTTGATTTTCGCGCGCACATGGATCTCATTTGCGCTCTCAGATTTTGACAGTGATTTGCCTTCATACATGTTGTCCACCTGGCCAACTGTAAAATGTATGAAATAATAAAACTAAGAATACTTTCATAATATGCCTTTTAAATAAAATAAATTGGATATTTAATGTTTTTTTTAAACAAATGGACATCTACTGTCATAGCCTGGCTAACTGTGAACTATATTATCTGCCAGTAATTGATATGGCATTATGGCATTCACATTGAGAAGATACAGCATAACTTGTAATACAGTGCAAGATTAGATGGGCAGACGTCTCTTGATAAGGTTATCATGAACATACAAGCTCCCAATCTCCCTCTTCCTATAGCTAGCTACTCCACTGATAAGTTAACTTGCTAAACACTGGCTATGCACTAGCCTAGACAGCATGCTAACGTCATTAGCATGTTAGCATCGAGCTTGATATTATAACCATCACCATGTGTATACAATAGGCTATGTAGCCAGACCCAGACATACATTATACATCAAGCTAGTTGACATCTGTCATACTCAGATAAAATATTTACCTTGAAAGACAACTTGAAGATCTGAAGACTGAACTCGTGAACTGTTTTTTGATTGGTGGAGAAAGTATTTTGAGTATTTTAAATACAAAATGACTCCACTCTAAAGTATTTTGTTACAAATTACATTCGATTTTTATCGGCCCTATCAAATACAAATTACAAAATACTCAAAAGTAATTGAAATATGTATTTCAAATACAAGTAATAGAAATACTGCCCATCTCTGACTACAGGCAAATCAAACGAAAAAATCCCTCCAGGAGATGTGCCAGTACAAGCTTTTGTGTGATCATTTGTACGACCACACTTTATTTTCCCATCAGCTAACAAATCTAAAACGCCTGCATGGGTTGCAACACTCCTGGCAATTTGACCACAAATAGAGAAAGAGACTAACGTCAAAACAAGACAAAACAAAAACGGAGTAATGTGGACATGGCCTTCAGCCATAGTAGCTCCGTGAGGATGTAGGTACGGCAGTGCTTGGAGCTAAATGCTAATCTCAGCATGGTCACATGCTCACTATCACCATGTTAACATTCTGGTGTTTAGCAGGTATCATTTTTACCACGTTCACCATGTTATTTTACTATGTTACGATGCCAACATATGCAAAGTGGCAGTAAACACAAAGTATTCTAATCAGAAACAGTTTATTGTCAAGTACGTTACACATACAAAGAATTTGGCTAGTGATTTGGTGCATAACAGTAAAACACAGTGCAATAGTATGACACAATAAAAAAATAGAAAATATGAAAATTTACAATAAAATATGGTGAACAAACAAACAAACAAACAAGAGTACGTTAAAACAAGGATATTATCAAAGTGTCAAGTGAAAAGATGTGCAAGGGTGTGTAACAGCAATACATTGTCCTGGTGATGTAGTGTTTGAGTCAGTGGGGGTGGTAATGGCTTTATTGATGAACCCAACTGCAGATGGGAAGAAACTGTTTTTGTAGCATCAGGTTCTTGGTCTTGCTGGACCGCAGCCTCCTGCCAGAGGGAAGGGACTCAAACAGTTTGTGTCTAGGGTGAGAGGGGTCGGCTACAATCTTTCTTGACCGCCTCAGAGTCCTGGAGGCGAACAAGTCTTGGAGGGACAGCAGATTGCAGCCAATCACCCTCTCAGCAGAGCGAATGATACGCTGCCCTTGTCCTTGGCAGTGGATGCAGCGTACCAGACGGTGATGGAGGAGCAGAGGATGGACTCAATAATGGCTGTGTAGAAGTGCACCATCATCGTCCTTGGCAGGTTGAACTTCTTCAGCTGCCTCAGGAAGAACATCCTCTGCTGAGCCTTCTTGGTGATGGAGCTGGTGCTGATGGTCTGAGAGACTACGACATGCTTTCCCAGCTTCACATGCGGCTTCCTGTCAAACAGGAAGTCTGTGATCCACTTGCAGGTGGAGTCGGACACGTGCAGCTGAGAGAGCTTGTCCTGCAGCAGAGACGGGATGATGGTATTGAAGGCAGAGCTGAAGTAAACAGGATCCTGGCGTAGGTTCCTGAGGAGTCCAGATGCTGGAGGATGAAGTGAAGGGCCATGTTGACTGCGGGAATGGGAATGCCATTAGTTCTGCAGGTATTTGGTCATGAGTCACAGTATCGGACAAACAGAAATCTTGACTTGAAGAAAAGTCGTTATTATTTATCCTGAGTGGAACATTTAAATGACAAATTTAATGGCAATCCATCCAATTGTTTTATTATTATATATTTCTCGGTCTATATATATAGACCGACCATATAGGAGACATAACCATGGAGCCCCTCCACTACCATGACTAAAAATGACAATAAAAAATCTAAAGTTCCTGCATCAGTATAGCAGCGATAAGGCTTTAATTGCACCTTCAGTTATGATGAAAGCTCAAGTAGTATACTTAATCATTCTGTTAATATTACAATGAGTTATCATGTCATTACATCACCACCAGTAATAGTTCTATGCTCTCTTTCATTATCTGCAGAGCATATAAGATTGCAGCAGGTCATCCAGACACTCTCTCAGATCATGGCCTTGATTGTTGGCCCTTCACCTGCAGAAAACCAAGAACGACTACAATAGTACAATGATAGTATCTTAATAGTACAACTAGTCACTGAAATATTGCAGCTGGTGAAGGTGGGGTTAATTTGGAGTACTTTATATACTGCAGGATAGATTGTAAATGTCTGGTCTGGTGATTAATTAAGTCTTATCTTGAACTATAGCAATACATCAGAATGTATTTGTTGATTCTATTTTGTATTATCAATCTGAATCTGCAAAGTAACTAGAAACTAAAGTTACCAAATAAATGTAGTATAGTAATAACAAAATTAAGGAAGATAATGTCAGGACTTAATGATTCTGAAATAAATGTGCCAACTAGCGGAGGTTACGCACATAAAATGTTGCCTTTGATTTCATTTCATCACCTCTCTTCATGACCCCGGTTGAACCAGATGTTTTATAGACGTAAATCTCTTGTTATTGCAACTTAATGACAAGCGTGGTCCTGACTCACACACAGACACACACAAACATACGGCGCTGAGGAAGCTGTCTTAGCGTATGATCAGGATCCACGTGGTCTGCCTCGTACACAGCCGTCATTTCCCTTTCTTTTTTTTCCTGTCTGTGTTTTGACTCTTGTTTATCCCCGTGGGGCTGTTCTGGTCAGGAAGAGGAGGAGGCAGCAGACAAAGACAAATACAATTACTGAGAATAAAAATTACCCGCAAACACATGGTTTTCTCCCTCACCTCCAGTTATTCTGCTGTGTACTGACAGCAACACCTGGCCGTGCTTCCTGCGCCGAAATCTGATGGCGAAGGAATCACAAACGTGGTCGTTAAACGTAATTACAGCCAGAGAGGGGAAAAACATACCTTCTGATTGCTTTGGCATCTGCCTGTATAAACTATAGGGAAGAGAGTGCATGTGAAGGCTTGAGCAATGTGGGTTCTGAAGGAATTGTCTGGTGAGTCAACAGCTCTTTAAAAGGTAGACTCCTGCTCAGTGGAAGAAATACAGCTGACAAAAGAAATTTAAACTTGACGTTATTTATTTTGAACTCTGTACATGGACATCCAAGCACTTTGGGAAGATTGCTATTGTTGATTTCTCGCTAGTCGTTAGTTCATTTCTTTTTTTTTTTGACAACTTAAGATCAGCAACTCACCGATACTGAGTATGTTTTACATATCTTGAAGTGAAAGCATCTTAACGTTTTTACATGGTTGCTGATTAACATCCCTCGGTCAAAAAACAAGAACAAGTTAAGTTATGTTGAGCTCAGACATCTCTTGCACAGCTTCACACTAAACAAGCCCAATGAAAATGCACTAGTAATCAATAACCCATGCTTACATGACTTCTTTATGCTCGGTCCATTTTAGAATTTAGATGTCAGTGTTGCTGTTGTCAGTAAGAAACCTCCGTCATGTGAGCAGTAGACAGCACGGACCAGAATTGCCTTGATACATCAGCGCATGTATTAAGCGGCCCAGTCTCCTGAAAACTACCTCCCCATGCAACAGAACTGCATTGTGAAGTACGTTTCGAGGGAAACGTATTTAGTCGTGGATTAAGTTTACTTTTGACGTATAGCCAATCAATTTGAAATGAGTCCGCATGGAGGAGGGTGGTAGAAGGGTCAAAAAGCACATGGCTTTCACCATGTTCATGCTCGCATGAACCAAGTACTTTTGTTGGCTGAACATAACCAAGTAGATTTGTTGCATTTTCATTCGGTTTTGTTTAAATTTCATCGTCTTTTTAAGCCAAACTATGATGTTTTACTAAACCAAAGTATTTTTGTTTAAATTTACAACATTAACCAACGATTTCAAACGGTTTCATAACTGCCGTAATGCGGGAAGGTCATTTTGTAGGAGACAAGGTTGCAGCAAAGTAATACGTCGTTCTAATCCTATACATCAAAGAATAAGTGAGTTACTACTGTACACATCATCTGAGCATCTTTGCCTGACAACAATGGACATGGTCACTTCAATAGAAATGTGGGATTTGTTTCAATGGTTGAAAGAAAAGTTCCAGGTGTTGCTGTGGATTTTGAATGCAATGAATAGAGCCAATGGGTGAAGAGGCACAAAGGTCAAAGTGTAAGGTAATACGAGAGCTTGAGGTGAAACAGTCCCTCTCACATGTATGTAGGTGCGCTCGCTGCTTCAGGCCTCTAGGGCATTTTGACCCTTTGACCTTTTTTTCATCATCACTGCCTTGGACCAATAAACTCTGGTGTGTTTCCGCAGTAGGCTCACAGACTGACAGAACAAGCATTCCCATAGTCAACCATTCCACAACTCCCCCAGGTTTCCACAAGCCATTCCAGTTTTACGAAACTGGCAGGGCGTCGATTCAAGTTTGATCACTGGCAAGGGGAAAATCTGAACAAGAAGCACATTTCCTCTTTTTTAGGTACTTTTATGAGGCCGTAACTGTTGTTGTTTTGGACCCTGAACACAACACACACAAAAGAGCTGAGAGGGGTTGGCCCCCCTCAGCACCTTCAGTACCAGAGCGGAAATGGGTGGATGTTTTGGGAGGGGCTCCTGAGGGACGCTGCACTTCCAAGCCTGCTGCCATACATACATGACTCCTCTCGCTGCTTAGCTTTCCCTCTCTCTTTCTCGCTCTCTCTCTCTCTCTCTCTCTCTCTCTCTCTCTCTCTCTCTCTCTC
>NW_022280111.1:641150-697209 GCF_004355925.1 Anarrhichthys ocellatus | reverse complement strand
TCTCTCTCTCTCTCTCTCTCTCTCTCTCTCTCTCTCTCTCTCTCTCTGTTTCTCCTACAAGTCCATACATGACCTTCCCCCAGCAGCACCCCAAATCAATGGGCCCTTTCACCGATCACTCCTCATAATGACCCATTGTTTGAGCCCACGGATATTTGGGGAGGTGGAAAAAGAGAGAGCTTTGAGCTGCAGCTTTTCTGTCGTGCATTATTAGAGAAAGCTGGGTTGTCATGAGTGTACTGCGAGAAGGTGCTTGATCATAATGGGCCAGGTTGAGTCGAGGAATCCCTGAACATATCCTGAGAAAGGTGCTGCTGAGCCTTTACCGTAACAGGCCATATGCATCCCTCAAGTGCAGTGGTATTGATTTGAGAGTTTAGATTTTTTTCATGGAAAGTTGCGTAAAGTTACTGTACTTTTTACATTTTTGTTACCTGTTTTTTATTTTTTTACAGCAGACGGGCACTGTGCAGTCTGCGCATACAACCGATTATCAAATATAAATATACAAAAGATTATCAACATAAATATAGAACTTAGTGTCGCCTCACCAGAATTAACCAGAAAAAAATACAAAAGTCAGACAATAAAAAAAAAGAGGATACCATGGTTCAGTTTTTACACACTGTATAGAACGGGAGAATGTCTTCAGGGAACACATAAGTGACTGCTGGAGGATCCAGGATCTTGATAGCATTTAGCATGTTAGCCAGACCCAAAGTACCACTGTGCAGGTCACAAACGTATTGTGCTTTCACTCAGCGTGCTCGCCGGCTGTGCATTAAATCATTCATGAAGATTAATTAAGATATATGCAGCATTTGTGTTTGACTATACCGAGGTACAATAATGCTAATTATAGCCGCTCCACTTTACTTCATTCGACTGTGCGTGAAGTGACCCCGGCCCGAGAGTTCGGCTTGTGAACGCAAACATTTCTTGCGTATCATTTCCAGCGTCTCCTCTCTGGAGCCCCGCCCCCCTGAGGCCGCAGACATGCCTGCAGCTTCTTGTCTGCTGCAGCTGCTGATTGATCTCCTTTCTTCTGTTAGTCAGGAGTTTTTCATGTGACTTTTGGTTTTACGCTGATGCTACTTGAAATGCAGTGGAGTAGCCTACGTTACTTGTGTGATAAATGGTAGGCAACGTAAGAAAGTTAAATTACCGATTGTAAAAAATTATTTAAAAAAAATTTAACGACAAAAAAACATTGTATGAGTTACTCCCATCTCTGGTGTTGAACAATAAGTTCCTGGCCCAGTTTCTGGCTGTGTGTATGTGTTTTAATTGCATGCATGAACATGTGTGTGTTTAAAAAATATATATATAATGACTGTACAAAGCAAGGTGTGCCTCTGAACTATGAGTGACTGCAGAATGAAAAAAAGAAGAAGCTGTGCAGCAGGCAGGTCAACATTTGCCAAACACAACTGAACCAGACATTGAACATGAGAGAGAGCGAAGGTCTCGGCCAGAGAGACGGTGGAGCTTCTCCAGTCAAACTGCTGCATGGCATTTGGCAGAATGAGCCGCAGAGACGTCATCATTGCACTTCAACAAAACCCACTTTCTTCTCCTGGAAAGAGGACAGGGATTAGTGTGTTAACCTCACGCAGTGTGTTGATGTAACCTTTTGACCCTGCAGGATATGTGAGTCTCTCTGTCTTTCAACAAGCAAACACACCGAAGCAGTTCTACTTTCCCCGCTTCATTCTTATCTTATGAAATCATTGCAAACTTGCGAGCATTTGTTTGCACGATGATGTCTGTGTTACAAAGAAAAAAGGACGAGTGAAATTAATGTTTTCAGAACTGAAATGTCCGAAATTTTGCATGCGAGACGTCAAACACTATATACTGTAGATGGATTTATTTAATCTTTTTTTTCTTTCTTTAAATGCATCCGCCATAGTTTCTCTGACTAAATCTGCAACATTCAAGCTCAATAAAAAGCTTTTCTCCCCGTATCCGCCCTCCTCTCACGTCTCAAGTCCTGGCAGCGCGTTGTGAAACGAAAACACACTCCTCCGTCCAAATCCTCACTGTAAACAAGAGCTCCGTCAGGGATAAATGTCACATTTCACCGTGTTTGCCTCGGCGTGTCTAAACAGTTTCACACACTGCGGATCGGCTCGAGAGCAGGGCCTCGAATTGTTGGTTCAACTTTCCCCTGTGATGCCAAAGGAGCCCGGCTGATCAAGTGTATAATCTGCGAAAATATATGTTTTGGTTTACGGTGTTTAGATTATCGCAAAGTGGAGGAACTGGTTTCATGTCGGACCAACATCTTGTGCAAACTTTAGTTTGGAACACTCGCTCCGTCTAGTGCATACACATTGTTATCATGATAAGAGATATAGGCTTTGTGGTGTTTGTTTTCTGCTTCCTCTTTGTCAAGCCCAGATTTCTCAGCTTGGCCATCACTGGTGTGATGGATGGGGTGAGAAGACATTTTTTACAAAGACCTCGTCTCTTTACTTCAGCACTTGGAGCAGCATCTATGGTAGACCACCGCCATGTATGTGCTGTGCAGCAGCAGCACAGGATCTCTGTATGTGACAGAGAGGTCAGTGAAAGAGGCTCCTATTTTTAGTTGGCCTTTTCAAAGGAGGCTCCTAAATGCCATTTGCCTCTTGCTCTTTTGAGCTCCTGAACCAACCAGTACTGTACCGGAGCACAAATTACAAGATCATCAATCATGGCTTGAAACCTCGAGTGTTCAAATACTATCCCCGTGAAGCCATGAAAAGAAAGGGGTATGGTTTGTGCGTTTCGGTGGAGAGGGGATGGTGGATATTTCAGGTGCATGCAGGTTTGTGATGTGGAAAGGTATTTTTATGAATTTTATTGCAGGAGGGGATTATGGCCTGCCTATGTAAACATGAGGCCACACACAGAGTTTGAGACTTCGATGGTGATAAAGGCATACGTGCTGATCTGTTGTACAGGATAAGCTCAGTCCAGCATGCTAATCTGCATATCAAAGCGCTGCACACCTAAGCCAAGGAGTTTTTGTTTTTATTTTCATGCTTTTTCAGTTTATCCGTTAGCTTTTCTGAAAGCAGAAAATCTCAAGAATCTTTCCGTGAAATTTAGTGCAAAGATACATAACTGCTGCTGGATTTGTTGTTGCTGGATATTTGATTTCCAGCTTTAGACAATTACAGTTTAGACTTTGTAGCCGTGCTTGAGATGTGGCTGCAGGGATGATATTATCAGCCTGTTTGTTAGTTGGTCCACCACTTTGGTCGAGAGTCAACTGTAATATCTCGACAACTATTGGATAGATGGTCCCCAGAGAATGTATGCTAGTGACTTTGGTGATGCTGTGACGTTTCAGCAGGTTGACATTTGTGAATTATAGTGAAATACCGTAACAACTGTTCTATGTATTACCAAACAATTTGGTGCTTTGATCTGCTGACTTTTCATCAAGTAGAGTTATCATGTCAAAATTGCTAGTTGTTGAATACTTTGGTTTAAGTAACATGCTGCTAATGTGGCTGGAGACTACAGCGGGTTATTTGTTTTAGAGTGAAGAAGTCCTTTTGATATAAAACAGAAGGGAGTGACGTGTTTGCGTTGTTTTGGAGATACGGTCCACTTGGAGGAGTATTCTCAAAATCCAACATACATCCATAACTCCATTTTCTGCCGATTATCAGGGTCCGGGTTGCTGTGGCAAGCAGAGTAGCCCATTCGTCGTTTTCCCTACCTTCGGCCAGATGGGATATGTCGTCACCTGACGTCACCACGACAGTCCGAAACAACGTCCACGTTACTGCTGATGCTGCATTAATCTGCCCGTCCCTCTCATGCTCCATCTAACCCTCACTGAGCTTGAACTCGATGTCCAAGTTACTAAGACTCCTTCACTTGGAGCGGTGACAAACCTCCAACGTCAAAGAGAGCAATCAAGCATAATCTCACAATCTTGGGCAGAGGCGTAATTTTCCTGAAAGGTTAAGTGTTTCTTGAATGTACTGACGGCAGTGCCAAGACCTGCCTTCACAAGTCCATCTTTGCAGCAGGACTGTGGTTGCCTGTTAATTTGCGCATGGGATTCAAAGGAGCACGTGTGACTCCAGTCAGCCTTTCATCACATACAGTCTCGGCTCTGAAAGCGGGCATGCCAACCATTTACCCAAATATTTACCATCAAAAAAGGTTATAAACTGCATGTGGATCTAAGTGAGACCTTTAACTAACTGTCCCATTACTGTTTATATATATTTACTATGTATACTGTATTAATGTTTGTGTATGTGAGAGAGAGAGGTAGTGAGGTAGAGAGTCCTATCAGATCAATGGTGGTCTGTTTGGCGTGGAGCGGAGCTAAAAGACCATTCAGTTGTCAAAATAAAGCCTGTGGAAGTGAACTGCGGGTCACTGCAGCCCTCTCCATTGGTTTATTAGTGTGGTTTGTGTCGAGAAGTAGGCATCCTTTAATGTAGACTGCAGCGAAAAGGGCAACGAGGTCCTCTAATGCCACTGCATGGTATGGCTCTGCACGTCTGCACTTCGGCGTAGTGTGCAACGTAAGTTTATGGGCTGCCATTGTTTTTATAAATCAGGGTCGAGTGAATAAAACAATTAGCGTCGCTTTTGACAGTATCAGCATAGCTTGGCTATTTAAAAAATGTCCGTGTTTGTGCAGGATGTCCTGTTTCGCACTACTGATTGATTCTCTCTGACCAATCAGTGGTCTACAGTGTTTTAACTTCACCTTCTAGTATGTCCTCGGATCGCGTTGGACATCGACTGAGGTGGTGCTACAAAAAGTACAAGGTGCTACTCACAACATTTGCTAATGGAAACGCGAAAAATAGCCATTCTAATGTGTAATGAATTTAATTGAACTGGACTAAACTGGACTAAACTGGACAGGACTTGACTGGAATGGACTGGACTGAAACTGGACTTGACTGGATTAGACTAGACTGGACTGGAGTAGACTGGACTGGACTAAACTGGACTGGACTGAAATGGACTGAAATGGACTCAAAAGAACTGGACTGGATTGAAATGGACTGAAATGGACTGAAACTGACCTGAAACTGAACTGGACTAGATTAGACTGGACTGGACTGGACTGATCTGAACTGGACTGGACTGATCTGAACTGGACTGGACTGGACTGGTCTGGTCTGGACCGGACTACGATTGAACTGAAGCTCAGCCTAAAATACAGTTTCAATTGGGAAAAACAGCTTAGCGGTTTCTTAAATTTGTAACACAATTCAGGGAGCTCACCATCTCTTAAAAATAATGCAGAATAAGAGCTCACCAGTAGCATTATGAGATACAGTGAGTCAGGGCATGTGGCTGCTGATAGATGAAAGTTAAGTCAAAGGCTAGTCTCTCTAAAACATTCACTTGCACTCCCATTCAGTGCCCATTTACTGGTTTACTGCTGTGAAGAAGGGCAAAGTCTCATCCTCTACACCCAAACACAACTAATGAAATTCCTGAAACTTAGCTCTGTCCAATCTATCTACCACAGCAGAGCGCAAAGGGAGCACTTCCCGTGGGGGAGCAACGGCCGGCACAAAAGCCTCTCTATCCACACCGTACGGCGCCGAGCCCGACCAGAAATATCACTCACTGCTTCTCTATTTAGAGCAGAGGCATCTCTCACTCTCTTTTTCTTCTTTCACGCCACTTCTGTGACCTTTGACCTTGAACTTAACTGAAAACAGGAACATTTACTGAGGGGTTTTTTGTATGCCAACTGTGAGGGTTGTGATAACAGTGTTTTTTTCCCTCTGAGTGATGGGGAGCAAGTTGCCAGCTCACTCAAGAGGTGACCAACAAAATCGTTCATGTGTCCACAGACGATCATTTGCGGAAAGAAAAAGAAAGAGAACAAACAGAGCTATACTTGATAGCTGGTCTATCCATGATGTTTTTTAAGAAATACTTCAGTTGGGGTACCATTTAATTTTCAACTCACTAGTCAGCTGTAGAGCTTTACATTTTCTCACTTTCTCTCTGTAAGATAATGCTGCTGGTCTATTAAGTGGCCCACTCAAGAGTGAATCACCATGGCCCACTGTTTAAACAAATGTATAAAGTCAGGCAGACAATGTTCAGATTAAGATTTGAAGCAGGCATTGGACACCACGACTCACTTTAGAATTAGGCCGAATTCCTGCCAGATGGTCTATGGCAGTTAATTAATCAACCTGAATGATAAACGATCTGGCTCTTTGGCGAACCGTTGGATTTCTGGAAGGTCCGAAATTTTGGTCAGCTGTTCACGATAAATAAAGAAGGGACAGTGTCAGCCCAGCTTAAAGGTGCCCTGTTTTTGTTCAGTGTCCTCATATAACATTTGCAAATATGATTTTTTTTTTGAAGTATTTGAAATCCCATTGTTTAAATTCATGTTTACTAGCTAGTCTTGACTGGCACATCGCTGCCACCTGTAGATCATTGGAACAGTGTGGAAGCATTGGAAGCGCTGTGTATCCAGTCACCTTGGTGTGTGTGTGTGTGTGTGTGTGTGTGTGCATGTGTGTGTGTGTGTGTGTGTGTGTGTGCATCCTCATACACATGCACAACAAGTAAAACAAGGGCCCTGTCATTAAACTGCTCCACTACTAGAGGTCGAAAACTCCACGAGTGTCTAAAGCTGTAGTTCCGTGAATGGCCACTAGATGTTGGCCACAATATTTGTCTGACTTGAACATGAAAAAACAAACTTTTCTTAAACATTCATATTCTGTCATCACCTCAGGTATCGAGGGGGCTTGTTTAGCTGACTGGAAATGGTTTCACGTGGTATAGTTGCGACGTGCTCATCCCACCTCTGCTCCTCCCGGCTACTTGCCTAAATAATTTAGACATTGTGGCTTCGGTAATTTGACGAGGATGGCGGTGGGTGGTGAACCCAACTGACACTTCAAACAGTCCCTTCAGAGAGCTGTGGGTGATGTCAAACGCACAACGGTTTTCTTTCCCACAGTCTGTGTGGCCTTCTGCATAACTTGATATGTTGAGCACGAGTGCGACTTTGCAACAAAAGAAAAGCACTCGAAGGACCCCGGTGTGTTTACAGTCCCTATAGTATGTTTTCACTGACCAATGGGTCAATCGCCTAAAATGTAAGCGTTTCATTAACATGCTAAGCCTGAAGGAGGAATCGGGACGACACCCAGAGAGAGAGAGAGAGAGAGAGAGAGAGAGAGAGAGAGAGAGAGAGAGAGACGTAGCTCATATTCCAACAACACAATGTGATCACCGCCCACATGGATGAGCGTCCATTAGGATCCTCAACATGCCAGTCAGGTGTGCAGGCCACCCAAGACATGTCTCTCTCTCACACACAGATTCAGGAACTGGTGTAAATTTACAACCAGTTTGCCGACAGCGGCTGAACTGCTGTGAAGCCTCCTGTAAATCAAAGTGACTGACATAAGTTACACAAAGATCAGGTTCAAATCCAAATTACATCCTGTACTCCTCATTCCCCCTCGAGCCAGATGTGTATCATCACACTCCTTTCTTCCTCCCCCCTTCTCTCTCTCTCTCTCTCTCTCTCTCTCTCTCTCTCTTTCTCTCCCTCATTACACACATATTTTCTGTGCCTGTTTCTTGGCTCATCGAGACGTCAACGAGTCACCGTGGCAGTCTTCTTGTAACGTTGTGAAGGCAGCAAGCGGCCAAGAAGTGCTCAGAGACACTGTGCTTCAACCAGAGGGCTAAGGTTGTCAGTGAACAACCAAAACCGCTGAAGGGCCCTCGAGCAAGACACTGAATGACTTCAATCCCTGTTAAGTTGCACAGAATTTAAGCAAAGATAAAAGTCGACGAGGTAACACATTTCTTTCTGTCATGCATAAATTCAAATAAATATTTTAATTCTTGAAGAATTCTTGGGGCTAGCAGCTCCAGGCTACATTAGCAGCTAATAACATACCCCACCTGAATCTCTGGCAGAAATGTTGGTTGTCACGGTGCATCGTGGGTAATGTAGGCACAAGGTTTTGTCAAGGAAGAAGTATGCGTCAAAGTGCAATGCTAAACTGTTGGTGGGAGTGAAGTTTTAGGTGTGACAGAGTATTTTTATAGTGTGGTATCAGCACTTTTAATCAAAGGATAAAGGATGCAAAAACATGTCGTATTGTTTAATCTGAATGCTTGTTAGTAGCCTCAGATATAATGTACCAGAAAAGCTACAGATTAGAAGACAGAACAATGATTTTTCTTTCCTCCTGGTACTGTTTCATGACCCATGTACAGGATCAGAAGGATCTTTACCCCTTAGTTATGGTCCCAACCCCCTCTGGGGCTTTTACTGCACATGAGTAAAAAGGATAGCCAACATTTTGTGAATATTAATCATAATCCCCTTCTATTTTGAAGGATTTGTTTTTAATGTTTGTTCATTATGAAAGGTCATCACATTTCTGTTAGGTGTAAAGAGGGTGCATTATGGGTACAGCCACAACTACTAGTGTTTACGCCTCACTGGACTCGCAGAATAAAAAGTGCTGCAGATGTTGAGGCTCGCAAGGCTCAGAATGGAAACGCCTTGGAATCTATTGTGGAGTGAGCGGCAGAACTAATTCCTTCACAGTCCTCTGAAAATTCCATTGACTGAGGCGCGCTCCTCCCGCTGCCTGGCTGGGACGCATGCCCGATGTACACCGGCACACCCCCATACTGGGCCGCTGCTGAATAGACCACTGACTTCACCCAATTCAGCCTTTACTTAGATCGCCCGGTCTGGTCCCACCCATATGTGAACAGCTTTTGTCACAAGTGAAAAAAAAAGAAAGTCCTTTACAGATTTTTTTTCTTCTTTTTTTTCTGCCTCCCCCCATCCTTCCCTCCCTCCCTTCCTCCCTCCCTCCTCAGCATCAAGTGCAGCCTGAGCGGAGCGTCCCGGCTGCGACTCTCTCTCTCTCTCTCAGCAGAAGCAATGAGGAGAAGGGAGCCGTCGCCCCGCTGATACCAGGACGTCTGGGATGCTGTAACACCCGTGTGTTGTCTACTGGGATCATATTTGTATATTTCTAGGGAAAACAAACAATACACTGCGGATTTGGGATTTCCATCAATCGGATGCAAGCAGGTAGGAAGCCTTCGTCATTTTTTTTGCTTTAGTTATTGTGATCTCTTGATTGAACCCTGGGGGAAGTGTGCTCTTTATTTGTTTTTTATTAAATTTTCAGTTTATTCCATATGTTTATGTTTTCAGTTTTGTAATAGCTTTCTTTCCGTTTTTCTATCTATATTTTAAGAGATGTTTATGTTATTATTACTGATTTTTGAGTGACATTTTTTCAATCCGTGAATCAGAAATACTTTTATAGACAGTTTGCATAAGTTGATTTCCAATTAATATTGTCCCTGTTCTTTCCAAGTACAGTATGCTATGCTGTAACAGATGTGGAATTACAGATGTGGTTTCTTTAGATTGGATTGGATGTCTAATTTAATGGGAATCATTTATTTTTTTTGACACATTATTGTTAAGAGCTGACACTAAGAACTGTCTTTTCCCGTGCTTGTCACACTGGAAACTCTGTGCCTGAGACGAAGACGTTATGTAAAAATGTACGTCAAAATGAATGAAACAATTTTTTCTTTTAATTAAAGGTGACAATAGAAGGTGATCCATGCTTGTTGAGTTGGAGATGGACACTTGCGCATATAAATAGCGCCATCCTTTGGTCACTCTGTCTCCTGGGTGCCTCTATCTTGTGGGATGGAGAGGGGGCACAGCTTCTTGTTCAGCTGACTGCAGTGGAAAAATTGTTCAAATGAGCGCTTTCTGTGACCAAGAGCCATCATGGCAGCATATCAGTTTCCACTCTATGCTGAATATAATTGCAGGCTCTCTCCTAGAGTTGTGTTATGTCTGAGTCTGGCGGTGGGAGTGTGAAGCTGAACAGAAACGTAGGGTTAGTTTTGTATTCTCATTTATTGAGGCTGTTTTTACAGCTCTTGTGGGCTTGTATTTTATCCCCGTCTGCTTGGGGCTGGTTAGATATTGGCCACTTTGTATGTTATATGAGACTACATGGTAAACTTAAGCCGAATGGTCTCCTTTGCAGTTGGATGACAATGCACTTTCTGGCAAACAAACCTGGAATGAAAAGGGTATTCTTGGTAGTTTCAAGTAAAAAAAGAAAATGGTGCTTTTGGCAGTATCTCTGCAGAGGATGATGATGCATCGATATGGTCCACAGGTGATGCTACATGGAGGCACAGCCTCATTTTCACTCTGCACTTATATCTCATTGATAAGGAATGTGTGGTTGTGGACCCCCTGGACTATGTAAGCTCCAGCTGGATTCCCCAGATGCTTATTCTGTCTGTTACAAACCATCTAACTTCCTTAAAAAAACGAGTGAATTCAATCACTGTGACTTCTGTTTGAAATCAACTATTGGATTTGCACTCCTGCCGCGGTGCTCCTCAATGCACGGCAAGCAAATGATTTCTTCTCCTGTGTGACTTCATCCCCAGACTCCCCTACCCTGTAGTTAAGTGATGGTCTGCTGAATGTATTTAAGCTTTATCAGGGTTATTGGCGGCATCACACACATAAAGTAGGAGCATGAACCAGCAGGCTGTCTGCGGTCCACGCAGCCTTTATGTTTGATGTCATTTGTATGAACGACGAGGAGTGGAGTGGAGCTAAGGAAACCAGATATGGTCATTACTGAAGGAGAAGTTTAACCATTGTGGCAAACCTCCAAGCCGCTGTCTCAGCCCATTCAGGGGTTCAGGGTTCATCCTCTCTTCCTCACTGCCCGCAGCCTCCAGCAAGACTCAGAGGACATTAATCTCCTCTCAACCACACAGCTAATGTGTTATGTGTTTCACGAGAAAACTATTTCTTTGCATACATAATGGCAACGAGTAGGAATGCTCTTTTAAGAAAATCTTGGCAATAATGAGTGTGTTGTGCTGTCACACAACAGATGTCTCTAACATTCTGGGCTACCCTGCCTCCCTGTGGCCATACATGGATCTGTTTATATTTTCTCGACCTGAAGGCCTCAACATCTCAGCTCAGGGGAGTCTGAGTTTTACCACATGTTGCATTTGTGTAAAACTTATTCAAGATTCCAAATAAGAAGAGTTGAACGCCCGACATGTCTAGTACTTAAGCAAGTATCACAGAATCATCAGTGTCACAAGCATAATCAAAATATTTTTCGCGATCATGATGTGAAAACTGTCGCAGATTGTTGAGCTGGCGAGCTGGTAAGGAACACAAGGAAACAGTTCAAATAAGCAACAGGCTGCAGAAGCGGCATCATAATATCAAGGAATTATAACAGGTGGGGCAATGGCATGCTGAACTGTTTGAATGGTGATGTGATTGCTTAGCTTAAATAAGGCTAAGAGTCTGATGATGGCACTAGATGAAATGTCAGATGGTGCCCAAAGGGATTATGAAAGAGGGGCACACGGATGTGTGCACAAATGTGTGCCGTTTAATATCAGTCCATTCAATAGTTGTTGAGACATTTCACTCAAAACTTTAAACCCCATGGAGGCGCTTGAGGAAATTTCCGAGGAACAGCAAAATGATTGGGGTTCATCCTCTGGGAACCATGGATGTTTGTACCAAATGTATTGGCAATCCATTTCGTACACATGGAGATATTTCCTGGATAAAGGATAACCTTGACCTGGTCATGGAGCGAGATGAAAAGTTAGGGATTCACTAAAGTCAGTAAGGTTCATCCTCTGGGCACACTAGGTACCTGTACTAAATGTTATGGCAATCCATCCTGTAGTCGACCAGACATCTCACTTAAAAGAACGTAAGCGTAAACCTCATGTAGGTGCAAGAAGAACATTTAGGTATCACTTGTACATACATGTACAATATTTCATGTAAATCCATCCGATAGTTGTTGAGATATTTCATTCTGGACCAAAGTGGTGGACCGACCGAACATCTGACATTGCCATTCGCAGATCCATGCATAGCTAATACGTTTAAACTTTGAATCTTTGAGTCTTTCCACCTCTATTACAAATTTGTCCCTAAGCCTTCCTCTCTATTCTTTATATTCCAGAGCCAGGCCCAACTTAACAATGGGCCCCATACCCCTGTGTGTGCTGCTCCCGGTCACGGTGCTGGCTGTGGTGGTGGCTGTAGCTGCTGAGGGCAATGCAGTGGACGACGAGTACACCTGGCCACATTGGAAGCTGCCTCTGGTAAGAAAAAGACGCACTGTGCCTCTAAGCAGCCCAAACTTTTCAGCCCATCCTCAGCCGGAGCTGAGCAGGACATGTGGGATCGAATGTCAGCGTCGCCTCCCCGCCACCTCTCTGGACGACCTGGAGCAGTTCCTGTCCTACGAGACGGTTTACGAGAACGGCACACGCACGTATACCTCTGTCTCCGTGCAGGGCCTCAATGAGGTGACTGCCTGGTCCAGGAACATCTCGTCCAGCTCCCGCCACAAGCGTGAGGTGTACGGCACGGATACCCGCTTCACCATCTCAGATAAGCAGTTCTCCACCAAATATCCTTTCTCCACCACCGTGAAGATCTCCACAGGATGCTCCGGGGTTCTCGTGTCACCTAAACATGTGCTGACCGCTGCCCACTGCATCCACGACGGAAAGGATTATCTAGATGGGGTGCAGAAGCTGCGCGTTGGAATTCTGAAGGAGAAGTCCAGACGTGGGAGAGGAGGCAAAGGGAAAGGAGGGCGAGGAAAGGGCAAAAGGAGAAAGGGGGACAAGGATAAAGAGGAAGTGCAAGAAAAGGAAGATAATGGAGAGAAAGGGGACCGTAAAGGAAAAGGGAAAGGTAGAAAGAGCAGGAGTCGGCGAAGTGCGGAATCAGGGAAACCTTCATTTAAGTGGACCGGGGTGAAGAAGACCCAGGTGCCTAAGGGCTGGTTCAAAGGTGTGTCTGACGGACTGACTGCGGATTATGACTATGCTGTTTTGGAGCTGAAGAAAGCGCCAAAGGTCAAGCACATGGATCTGGGCGTTATCCCCTCGGTCAAGAAGCTCCCAGCTGGGAGGATCCACTTCTCTGGCTTCGATGATGACCGCCCTGACAACCTGGTGTACCGGTTCTGCTCTGTCTCTGAGGAGTCCAACGACTTGTTGTACCAGTACTGCGACGCCAAGCCCGGCTCCAGCGGCTCTGGGATCTACATCCGCCTCAAAGAGCCTGGCAAGAAGAAGTGGATGAGAAAGATCATTGGGGTTTTCTCCGGTCACCAGTGGGTGGATGTAAACGGGAACGGGATGCAGCAGGATTACAACGTGGCAGTGAGGATAACACCTCTCAAATATGCCCAGATCTGCAACTGGGTCCACGGGGACTCGAGTGAGTGCCAGGTAGCCTAAGAAAACCACAGGATCCCCCCCCCCCCTTAAACCAGCACCTCTCTCTACACAAGGGACACCCTACCTACTCTCCTCCCCCGACCCCTCACCACCCACCAGGGGCCCCGGCGACTGCCTCTCCTCTTCCTGCCTTCCTTTTACCTCCTGTGCCTCCCAGGGACTCCTGCTACACTGATCTACACACACACACACTCACACACACACACACACACACAAACACACACACACGCACACGCACGCAGCCATACAGACTCAGTGTTGACATCAACAAGAACTCGTCAGCGCATCAAGAGAACTGTGGCTCTTCAGCTTTTCTAATTTATTTGCTTAAAAAAAACAACCAAGAAAAAAATATGTATTGTATGTATTTAAGATCGTTGAGATCTGCCGTTTTGCTTTCTATTTTGGCTCTTTTTTTTTTTTAAAGATTTGACCATTTTGGATACGATGTTGGAAGAGTGTATATTCAAATGTTTGTGAGCAAAGCCCCTGGTACATTCGTCTTAAATTCCAACCAGGCTTTGTATGGAGAGACTTGCATTTTCAAGCTTTTCTCCACCACTGTAAAGATGGCTTTGACAAAAGACCCAGAAGAAATTTATGTAACTTTTGTTTTACAAATTAACTATATAGAGCTATTGGGATAATTGGTTTTATAAACATTTTTAATTGATGGAACTGGTGTTTTGCATTGTGTATATCTAGACATGTTTTTTACAACTACCTTTTAATTAAGAAAAGACTGTTTTCTGTCTGAAAAGAGAAAGGGTCCTCATGAATCCTCATGAGTCACGCCATCTTTTCTCTGTTCTTGCAACGCAGTGAAATGTGGTTTCATTGTCGTGCACATAATTATATCGGTGCTTATCCAGAAGACGTGGTGCTAATTTATGGAATTGTAAACTTTTTTTGGGGGGGTGGGGGGGACGGGGAGACTTCTCAGAATATATTTTGATGGCCCAGTACTGTAACGATGTATTTCATGTGAGGCGACATATTGGGGTAGTGTTAAGATGGGGACTGAACCATTTAATGATTTACTTGAGCTGTTGAGATTTCTCTAATTCTAAGGGTTAAATGAGATTACAGAGGCAATATTGTTATAAAATAACAAATCTAAATCTGGCATGTGATATTTACCTTTCAAGTTGATGTTTATGTTCCAAAAATTCATGCGAGTATCCTTTTGAATACTAAATACCTGAAATCAATGCTGCCGATTGGAGACTACAACAATTAAACCAAGATTACTACTTGTGTGTGTGTGTGTTTGTGATGATCCTGATTACAAAGGACCATGTCTACTATTATACACTGGTCTGTGGACAACAATTGTTGTGAGACCACTACCAATAACAGTAACTGTACCATTTAATTAAGTGTTCAACTCACAAAAACGTACTTACACAACAACAACTAATGCATGTTGAGTCAAACCATTGAACTGCATGGCTTCATTATTTTGCTGGGGGGCAAAATGTATCGTTGGGCCCCTTTCGACGCATCTGATGTCTGGCCTGCTCCGCATTGTGTATGTACCCTGTTGCCCCAATTTTCCCATTGAAGCTTCACTCATCTATATTTTCTATATGTTTAATGTGAAAGATGTCATCTACTAGCAATGAACTCTTTGGCTTATTGCTCTGATGAACCCACCGTGAGCTATCTGTCCAGTACCAAATTGCAGGCAGATAAAGTTGGCAGCTAGCTGGTGCACGTGGTGGAGCATTTAGCAGCTAAAAAGAGACACTTCTCTCAGGTGATGAAGACCAAATAAAGAGCGAAGGAGAGTGAATATTGGATGTAGTCAGCTGGACAGAAAGTGTAAATAAACATCTGCTTGCTAGCAAGTTAGCCACATCAACTTTCTAAGGTGATAATATGTAAATTTTGTCAAATTGGTCAAAGATCTATGCTTAGTACAGTCCACACAGCAGAGTATACATGGCAGCTTCCTAATACACCCTGATCCCCAGAAACAAACACGTGCTGGTTTTCTTTGGTAATTGTTATATAAACAACTGTATATAGGGAATGTGGATTTTGAATCTGGATTTTGACACAAGGCCCTTCTATGGGTAGAAATGCAGGATCTGCATTAGTCTGTATTTTAATTCAGTGGTGTAAATTCCAAAATTCTGAATTAATGAAGTGTCCAAAAACCAAATTACAAGCAATGCACCTGGAGGGATTTTTGGGCCCCTGAGGGTCTTTACCAAGCTGGTAATCTGGCCTTGGTCATGAACGTACTATTGATGTGTTGGGATTTAACTTTTTGAAATACAGCTTCAAAATGACCTAAAATCTTTGTGGAAGAAAAGAAGTCCTCATCATGGGCTGTTCAATCCGTCATTGAATTTATTGCACCTCAAAGGACTTACATGCACTGGGGCGGGCCATCGTAAATAAAATAAATTTACAACAAAACAAAAATACAATTTCATGAAAAATGTTAATAATCTCCCATCGTTGTCTCTGAATCATATCAGATTCTCAAGACCAATTGCTCATTCAGTCCACTGAATAGACGACACGCCGAGTAGGCTTTACGTTAGTCTGGTTTACAGCACAGGACCGGGGTGTTACACAGCAGCTGTCCACATGCATATCAACACATCGATTTCATTGTTAGTCTGCGGGGACCAGAGGAGCTTTGTGTTGTGATGCTTTTGGGGACACGATCATGTCTAGACGGACAGCGGCATCCTCCTGTGGCCACTGACAATATGTACTGCTCAACTGCCAACGGGCCAAAAGGTCAGCAAAGATCAAATGAACAACTTGAACAAAAAGTATGTTCAGACAGAAATCAAATATATTGCATTTTCAGGTGAATTGCAATATTGTCAAAGCAGCAGTGCAGGCATACGCGCTGTCACTTGGCCCGTCACGTCCCACAGCAATGGTTGCAATTGGTTAGTACAGTATCATGGAACTTAAAGGTACCCTGTGGAGTTCAGTCCTTAGGCCCCCTTTTGTGTGTAAACAATGTAGCTTTCAAAGTTTTCAAAAAATTGGCTTTTCAAATGTTTCATGAGGAAGTAAATTCATTCATCACATTTGTTAGGCCTCAATGACGCACCCAAAAGCTTATTTGGTGAGGAACAGTGAGTGTAAACAGAACTTTGTTTGTTTAGCAAAAGCTTGACCTGACTGCTACTAAAGTCCTTTCTACTGGATGTCGGTTTGAAATCTTTTCATTTGATCTGTCTGAACATAGAGTTTAGTATGGCAATGGAATAATCTTCTACTCTAAATACAAAAGGGAATCATACTGACCTGGTCGTAGTTATAATGAAAGCACAGGCAACACACATATCCACATGGGTAGAGTCACAACCGCAGGTAGAAACATGTACAGTTATACTGAGGGACAGTCTGAGTTTACCTCTCTGACGAATAACTAAAGCATTTTCTCTGGGAGTTAGTTGTAAGATATGTTCTTTAATAGCGATGCCAGCAAATATATCGACAGCAGTTTGAGGATGATTATTCTAACAGAAACAGAACATGTAAATGTAACACGCGACAAATAAAGAAACATACAAAAATAAGCCACAAGTAAAAAAAAAAAAGAACAAATTTGAAAGGGTCACTTGCTGGTCTGGTATGATTCAGACGCCCAAGGTGTTTCTTAATATACAGTAATTATGTAGCGGTAGACATATTTGTTTCCGAATACTTTCAAAAGATGACGGGAAATAGAAGGATACTCACACGACTTCTTACAATTTCATGTCAGATTCACATTTATATTTCTCTTCAACAGACATACAGAATAGAGAAGTAGTCCTCGCCAGAGAAATCTATGTACATCAACGAGGACCTTTCTGTAAACAACACACAACAGGTTTCTCCAAAGAAATCTACCGGGGCTTTGTTCACCACTCTTATCCAATCAGAGTGGGACAAAGAAGAGCTCCTCCCCCTTTATAAGGAGGCGGGGGGGACACATATGGGGTGGTGGGTGGGGCTTAGGACACCAAAGCACATCCATCGTTCAACTCAACACTGGAAATAAACCTAAACACACACGCCTTCACTTTCGTTCACTTACTTTTGTGGACTTTTTTTTTGTCTGGGTTTTAAGTGATTTTCTTTAGACAAAAGATTAGAACATCTACATAAGCACACACTTGCATTTTTTTTCTCATATATATATATATATATATGTATATATATATATGTAATCCGCTATGGTTCACTTTCACAGTTTGTGCTACGACATCACACAGGAGAAGGGTGGGGTGTTGATGGGCGGGGTGGAGATAAGAGGCTCTTATAGTCGCTGAACATCCTGAGATGTTGACAGACACCAGGTAAAAGGTGAGAGAGCCCTGCTCCAGAGAAGAAAGCAGCTGGAAGACAGGAAATAGAGGACATTTCAACATAAGAGTCAGACACATTTTAAATAAAGCAAAGCTGACAGACACATGATGGTGTGTTTGTATGGTGTGTATTTAGATTTCTTTTAAAAGGAGTTCAAGCACTCCAAGCACACTGAAAACGGCCCTTAAAAGTCCAGTGTGTAGGATCTGGCGGCATCTAGCGGTGAGGTTGCAGACTGCAACCAACAGAAACTTTTCTTGTGTGCCAACTGCAATGGCCGACGTAAAAAAAGCCAATGTCCCTTTCTAGAGCCAGTGCTTGGTTTGTCCGTTCTGGGCTACTGTAGAAACATGGCGGCCGGCTACGTGAAGAGGACCCACTCTATATGTAGATAAAAAACGGCTCATTCTAACGTAACGAAAACACGACTCTTAGTCTAAGAGAACATACTTAATAATATCATATTCCATTTTTGCCAACAGAATGCTTCACAATGTACCGTTAATTAGTGCTGATTAGTAGCCAATGATCCATTGAAATATAAATAGTTCTGAGACTGTTCACTTCAAATATTCCACTTAAATGCAAAGTGTGTAAAAAGGTGCAATTCTTTAGTATGTCATTTCTCAAGTCTCTATCTCTGTTATTTAAACATTGTAGTGGCAAAGCCATTTGAACCTTCTGTCCACCAACTCTACATATCAACCACAACACAGTTAAAGTCCTCCGTAAGTTGTGGCATACTGTACTACAATTTACTATACTGCATGTACTGGTCCGAGCTCCCACCTGGGGCGTTATAAGAAGTCTTTGAGGTCGAGATCTGCCAAAGGGTCCTTTGGCTTCTTGGGGCTCTTGCTTGGAGGAATCTGAGAAAAATAAGAACAGAAAATTGCAGCATCTTTTTACGATAAAATGAATCTTCCTGAAATGAAGTATAAATTGATTGATTATTCACTGCAGGGTTTTACTATGGGTGGTTTGTTACCGGTGCTCCTGGTGCAGCGGCTCCAGGTGCAGCTCCAGCCACCCCAGTGAAGGGAGGTCTCATCATGGGCTGTCCCATCATAGGCTGCCCCATCATGGGCTGCATCATAGGAGCTCCAGGCCCACCTACAGGAGGCTGGTAACACAGGAATAACACAGTAGACGTTTAAGGGCTTTGCAGATTTATCATCATCTGCCATCATAATGATATGGCTCGTAAATATTTGTAAACTGCAACGGTTAATCCTAATGATTAAAAGCTGAAAAAGATTCACGGTTAAATTCTGGAGAACTTTCTCTGCATGAACTGAAGCTCACCATCCCAAAGCCAGGCTGTGCGCTCATTGGCGGCACCATGGCTGCTACTGGGGCCCCAGGAGCTCCAGGGGCGGAACCAGCCTAGAGAGACACGGAGAAGAGCCAATGTGAATTCCAAAGGATGCAATAGTGAAAGAACTTTTCTTTTGCCATCTTTATCTTTGTTGTTTGTGATGTCTAGAGAAATAAATGGTCTGCATTATTATAGCTCCTTTTCTACCTAACAAAGCAATTTCAAATGTGCCTCTCATTCACCCATTCATACAGCGATGGAGGCGGAGCTACCATGCAAGGTCCTGGCCTGGATGAAGTGTGCAGGGGGCGCGGTGTCGATGCTGTTCTTACCATGGGGGCTCCTGGTGTAGCCCAGCTCGTGGGAGCTACATGTGGCATCCAGTTGGCCCCTCCTGTCAGCTTCTTCTCACTCTGTGGGTCCCTTGTGAGAATCAAACACAGTATACACCTCAGGCTCTACTGTGCTGTTCGTCGGTCTGCGACTGCAGAAAATCCGTTAGATGAGACTTCAATTTGTTCTCCAAAGAAATCCTAACAAAATCAAACTACTGCAGTCACATTCATCACATAGTATTCCCTCTTATAGTATCTAGATAGCTGTGGAAAACCTATAATAATATGGTGGCTATGATTCAACAAAATCAAACTAAAGTAATGAGCACAAAACAACCCTGCAAACAAAAAGTAAACAGCTCATATGATAAAATATGTAAAAAAAAAGGCATGATATTCTTCTTTTTTGACCTAGTTTAAAACTTCCTTAAAGCCTTGAGCGTGTTGCTCCCTCAATTTAGTTTTTTTCAAACATTGCAGCTCTGCAGGAGCTATGCATTCATGTCACAGCCTCAACAAACACCATGCATTCATAGAAGTTACATCTTTAAACACACACTTACTTTTTCTTTACTCCAAGGTCTGGACAGAAGAAAGAAAGAAGAACAAGTTAAATTTCTATCTAATTAGGAAACAGAAATGAATGAACTCCAGACAAACAAAGCTGCAGTCTACCTCCAATCAGGTTGGCCAGTGACGAGTCCAGGTCTCCTCCGACGGTTTTCGTTGGAGGAGCAGCTGCAATCCCTCCCGCTGCGACAGGAGTTCCCATGCTTCCTGCTGTACTTCCAGCAGTGCTGCCGCCGGTGCTCTGGGGTGTTATGCAGGGCATCAGCAAGTCGCCTAATCCACCAAACACTTGGGGGGAGGGTGGGAATGACGGGACATCAGAGAAACAACACCGATTACAAATCTGCAAATCCCTAATCTAGTTATAATACGGGCAGAGGGCAGATGTGAGACCAGTCAGTACAGTGAAGGGGACAATCCAGCTGTGACAGCATCAGTAGTCAGCTGTTCACCGCATGCACAATGCAGGACTGCACTGTAAATATATTTGAGCATTCAAAAGGGGACGTAATTACAGCAACTGCACTCACTTGGTCAGTTGCACAGCCAGTTTACATAGTCACATCTCAGGGACTTAAACTGGCTGATTTTGGAATAAAGCACTGGTTTTGAACCAGGTGTCATCAAGACCACAGAGTTCACAGGTTTCCATTCCAAATAACCTCGACAGAAGCATTGTGTTGTTGAAAGTTGGTCAAGGGTGCATTCACTAAGGCAGTGGCCCTCAACCTTGTCTGACACACCCCCAAAGCCCATACAGATAACCCTTTATCACCACCTGTCATGTTCCAAATACGTTTGAACTGGATGTTATTGAACACAATGAATTATAGCAATGATGTCTACATACAGTTAATTAGGTCTGTTTGGTCAAGTTTGTATTTTAACTCCCACTACTGGGATTGGCAGAAGCAGGACATTTCAACCATTTCTGATTTGTATCGATACCCTTTTAGCTAACTATTTACACCGTTTAATACTTTAAGCTAACTATTTACACCGTTTAATACTTTAAGCGAACTATTTCACCATTAATCCATCACATATTGCTAACTATTTAAACGTTGATGTTAGCAAACTACTTTAAGCTACAATTTCAACTGTTCATCAAGAACTTTTAGCTAGCTCTATTTCAAATGTTTATTCATTACGTCTAGCTAACTATTTCAACTACTTGTCATTACTTTTAGCTAACTATTTATTAGGCTTCACACAGGGCCTAATTAACAAGCTTCCACCACTGAAAGTTCTTACAAATCTTCGGACAGTGTAGCAGAACTATCAGCCTCTAACCACAAAGGTTTCATGTTCTATAAACACATTAAAAGTACATCTTTTATGTTTCTGACCTCTGAAGTAACCAAGGAACAAGGCTTTTCCCTACAATGTGAGGCTGTTTGATGGGCCACTTGTAAAAATATGAAATATATAAAAACCTGCAGACTCTACTGCAGACTTGGGCATTGATGGCATGTGGTTACTATAAAAGCCACTGCTCTACAAGACAGGGGCAAGAAAACAACAATACAGTCGGTCTTGTCTCATGCAGGAGACAATCGGGGGTCTTACTGCAACATGCAAAGATGCAGAAGGGAAGACATGTCCAAACTGCACATGCTGCAACGCACTGCCGGGTGGAACTCACCAGTTACAGATTAGAAGAAGCAAGCAATGACCCAGCAGAGTGGAAGGGGTGCGGATAGTGGTGAAGTAGGAAATTGAATGAAGCAGAAGATAAAAGGTGTGTAGCAGAAACAACAAATAAGATAGAAAGAAAGAAAGATTGCAGAGAGGTAGTGGGGCGAGCAGGAGGTGGAGAAAGCACAGCATTTGTGAAAGTGTGAGAAGTACAAGAGAAGAGATTGAGAGACAAAAAAGAAAAATCATTGCGAGAAAGGCAACAGCGCTGAGGAGTTAAGCAGTCTGCAGAAACAACCGTTGGACGTATGTGGAGGACAGTGACAGCAGCACATCAGTGTGTCATTCATGCAGTAGTCAGGCTCTCAGCAGAAGGAGTTAACTAGGTCATGGTTAAGGTAGCTCAGTTTGAATGAGCCAGAGCAGATTAATGTGCATCAAGCAGGTGACCTGTGCAAATATGAACAAAAAACTCATTGAGATTCTCTAACATTTCAGAAGGCATGACAATGAGACAAATTATCAAAATGAAAACAGAAAAAAAACATCATAATCCACTTACTCGAAGCATCAAAGCCACCAGAGGGCGCCGGTGTGGTGGTGGCGGGATCTTGTGCAGCTGGTACTATTGGTACCACAGCAGGTACAGGCGGCGCTGGAGAGGCGAGGGAGCCCAGAGCATCAAAGCCCGACTCCAGGAGGTCGTTCTGCATGGGAGCCAAGGCTGGAGCCAGAGCTGGGGCAGTAGTGGGAGCCAGGGTGGGGGACATCAGGCCTGAGGGGGGTAACACGACAGGACTGTGATATATAGCACTGTTTTCTGACTCACCCTAATTCCACGAGGAGCACATATTAAATATGATTACTGACACAACAGATGGCAAACGAGACGTCTCAGGAAGCAAAATTAACTTTTGGTTGTCTCCGTGGGCAAAGCCGGTCAGTGCAGCAGCAAATAGTATCAGCACACGAATATAAGACAGCACATTACTAAAACAGTTACAACACCAGATCTTATCAAGAACAATAAGTGGAGTACATGATATGCATTACAGTATTAGAGCAGGACACCAAAAGAAAATAGATACAAAATCTGCATGATTTGCCAAACGTTCAATGGAATATTCATTAGCAGAGATACAAAATAATGAAACTAATCAAGACAACTTTGATATATAACAAAATAGTTTTTTCGTCTTTCCCACCTCATTAACCATTTCATGTGTCAGATTTATTTTGTGACCCTATATAAAGCTCCACCGCGACCAGCTGCAACAATAATACACTACTT
The DNA here is from genome assembly GCF_004355925.1 of Anarrhichthys ocellatus. Lineage (NCBI taxonomy): Eukaryota > Metazoa > Chordata > Actinopteri > Perciformes > Anarhichadidae > Anarrhichthys > Anarrhichthys ocellatus. The sequence goes on along the minus strand of NW_022280111.1, from coordinate 674,387 downwards.
ATGCATCAATGCATCTGTTTTAACAATAATGTCACATATATTGATATATCAGTCACAGAGGAAGAAGTACTGCTAATTTTGATATTTACATTTTTCTGATAATACTGTACCATAACTTCAGTAGGATTTTGAATGCAGGACCAGATACGGTACTGAATTGGCAAAACATGCATTGTTTTTTTAAACAATACATAAACGGCCCAATATAAGTATACAAAGGGTGTGTACACATTACACACATTAGCTTACTGTATTTATAATACATTCAGATTGTAATGTAAAGTACAACTGCAAGGTGATACTGGAGCTTCATAGATTGACTCATCCTGACTAACACGTTAGGTGCACAGGAGGTCCTACAATCACATTTTGCATACTAAGTATATTTCATAAATGCTACTATGCAAATAGGATATCTGTCTTAAATGCATGCTGTGCTGTGTGTGTTGAAAACGTCATATCTTTTAACCCACAAAGATGAAAACAAAAAGACATGTTTGTGACAATCTCATTCATGAACTTCAGCCTTTCTAATTCAACCATAATTTCCCTAAAAATGTCAGAGGAGACCCACCTCCCAGCAGATCGTCTCCAGGCCCTCCAGGAGCAGAGCTGTGCGTCTCCTCCACAGGACTGCCGAAGGAGTCTGCAGGGCCGTCCAGTTATCCACAATGCAGCATGCAGGGCAGAAAGGGGTGAGAGAGGTCAGCCCTGGACCACACACTGGGACACAATGAGGGGGTAGGAGACAAGATGGTCTGCATAACGCAAAACTATGACTGAAAGAGAAATAAAAAGGGAACAAAGACGTCAAATGAAATTAAGAAAAAAGAAAGCTTAGTGTGGTTAGAGATAGATTTCCGGGCATGATGGGACCTTTTCTATCATGTTGATGTCATAGATGCACGTAAGGCACAGCTGGTGCTGAGGAGAGTCTCTCTCTTATTGTTGTTATCATTACTGTGGCTTTACACCCCACCCTCCTGTTCCATCCCCTACAACATCTTTTGTTTTAATTAATGAGAGCAGCACAAGTTTTCCAGGCGGTGTCCTATAATATTTCCTATAATAATGGTTTAGCAAGAAAATCAAAAAGATATAATCTGAATTCTTTTAACATATTATAGAGCAACAGGTGCACCAGAAGAAAATCATCCCAATCTATTCCTGAATTATGCCCAATATACAGATGCCTTTCCAAAATTTTCTTCAGGGTATCTGTAACAAATTTCACCACGATCCCACGATGATATTTCACCAAAAAAAGAAAGATGCCAACCTCATGGTGGATTCAAGGACTCATCCCCTGGGAACCATGAATATCTGTACAAAGTATGTGCCAATCAATCCAGTAGGTGTTGAGATATTCTGCGAGTGGACCGACCGACTGACTGACAGACATGCCGATGTTAACGTACCTATAGTGCCATATCACCCTAAAATCCGCAAAAATACACTTCTAAATCACCTAAACAGAGGCACACACAAACACACAGTCCAATAATTATTGTGGGAATGTAACTGGTGGTCTACTGCCGAGTACTGCAATATAATCCACTGAATAGTCTAAAATGGTGAAATTAGTTTAACACCTAGAGCCTATCACCACATCTGGACACTACCAGCCTCACTGGTACAAACATTCACTCAAGAACTTACTGTAACAACTGAGAAATAAATTTAAAAAATACCCAGAAGAGAAAAGTAAAATTATAAAATGCACAAACAGTGAAACAATTAGCATGTTGCTGTAAAGAGATGTGTGTATGTGTGTTTGGAGGTACAGTACCCAGCAGGTCAATGACAGGTGCTGGCTCTGCTTTGGGAGGAGAGGAGTCCTCTGGGGTGGAGGCTGCACTAAGAGCAGCGGCGGGAGCAGCGACAGGAGCGTCGCTGGCAGCAGCTGGAGAGTCAAATGAGTCTGAACGGAGAGACGGGCAGAGACAGAAGCAGTAAAGGATTAAATTACTCTCAAGTCTATGTGACTACTTTGATCAGTGACAGCTTTATTTCTAAGGCTTTTCCTTTGCTCGTGAACTTTTATGGCTATTCTAAAAGGCTTGCAGACATGCAGAGACGAGGCAGGCATCCCTGCATCTCAACTGTGTATCCACAACCTCGAAGCGTGCACCGTTTCGGTACAGGACTGGTGTGCATGTGCATGTGCATGCGGACACCAGCACCATGCACAAAAAACAAACAAAAAAAACCCGTCATGATAAGTTGAGGCTGGCTGCACACTTCGTGAAAGAAGGAAGGGAAAACAGTGATGCAGTAAAGATAAAGCAGCTTAACTCACCGGTCACAATGTCTCCAGCCGGAGTCGGCTCGGGCAAAGGAGAAGGCCCGCGTGAAACAGCAGGGAGGTCTAAGTGACCAGCGCAAGCGTGAGGCAGAATACGAGAAAGAAGGAAACCACGGAGGTTTGGGAGCAAAGAAAAGTGTTAGCGTGGCAGGTAGAAAGACAGCGTAGATAGAAAGCAGCCACAAGGACAATCCAAGACTTGACGAGTGGGTTACATGCACAGTTCTCATACCACTATGGGGGACAAACCAAGACGTGTGGGGAGGGGGGGGGAAACAGTCGACAGAGGAGTGGACGTATGGAAACCAGAAGAGATGAAGAGGTTCCACACACAGAGAAATGGATATCGACTCCTGTACCTGCACCAAAAAGGTCTACGCTAGGAGTGGTAGCGGCTTTGGATTCTGTGGTAGGGCTTTGCTCAGGCATAGAATCAAACATATCTAAGAACAAGGACACACAATCATATGTACATTCAGATTTCAAGTCCAGTGCATACAGAATGATGAGTTAAGAAGAGAGAGATGAGGGAAAGCAGAGAGAGCAGCAGATAGTTTGATTATTAAACGGGGTAAGTTGCTGTGTATCTATTCAGTGCAATGCAAAATGAAACAGTGCAAAAGTTAAAAGGGTATATTGCTCGATTTCAGCATGAAGATTTCCCCGTTTGCTTCTGTGAATTTTGATCTGAGAGAGCTCTTATTTTCCCAATCTCCAACATAGTTAACAAGGCTAAAAGTCTACAGCCATGCTAGTGGCTCCATGAGGCTGTAGGGACAGCGGGGATTTGACTAAATGTTAACGTTAGCATTCTAACATGCTCACTGAGTTAAAATGCTAATGTTTAGCAAGTCATATTTATCAGGTTCATTTCATGAGTTTAGCCTGTTAGCATGCTAATATTAGCAAATTAGCACCAAACACAAAGTAGAGGTGAGGCCAAAAACCACAGTTTGGACGAATTCAAATTTGACCTGATCTGGCTGGAAATGCATATAAATATGTCCGTCCATCATCTATGCACACTTATTCTGTGCAAGGTCACAGGGGGCTGGATCCCATCCTACCTCACGCTGGGCATATATGGATTCTGACATTGAGCAATATTCCCTTTTAACTAAAGTGCATAAGCTACAATAAAGCATTCTCAGCAGTTAATATCTAAAACATTGGTCACAAGCAGGAGAAGAAAACTATTCTCTCTCCTAGATTTGGTCTGTTTGTTAGTTTTTGGTTAATCATCAAAACAAGTTGAGCAACCTCCATTTTGTCCCTAGAGGCCAAATTAAAACTGAGATTTTGGTCCAAAACAATAAATAACTAATGGATAACTGCATACACATTTGATTTTATTGTGTATTTTTTCAACATAATTATTTAGCAGAGGAGGTCAAGATGCTTGATTAACTTGATAAAAAGATCCGTATCTCAAGGAAAGGCATTATGGAAAATAAAAAACAAACATCTGAAATGTAGGGACTGGACAGGATCATTGCCACTACTGTCATCATCATCACTAGCAAGAGCAACACAGTCATCATCATTATCAAAACCTACATCATCATCACCATCATTATCATCGTCATAATGTAGGGGAAAGCAGTGAGAGGCATAATGAGAGCGAGAGGACTTTACCACCAAAGATATCTAAAGTCGGAGCGGCTGCAGACTCTGTGGTGGTGGTGTCGGTGGTAGTGGTGGTGGTGGTGGAAGAAGGGGTGGGGGCAGCGGGGGCAGCGATAGGGGCGACGATGGTCGGCGTCTCAATAGAGGTGGGAGGGGTGATGCTGGTGGCATCTGTGTCGGTGGGCATCATGGCGAACAGGTCCAGCTCTTGAGCAATGACCCCACTCCCCTCCGTCGTAGCGAAGGGGTCTTCAGGAAGAGCAGCAGGGGGGTGGTGTTGATTGATGGGTTAGGGGGGGGGGGGTTATGATTAGATAAGAAGGGGAGGGGATGGTGAGTGGATGAGGAAGAGGAAGGGGGGGGATTGAGGGTTTGTTAAAGCAACAAACACTGCAAAAAGCATATTTGTGAGGCGAGACGCTCCAAACCAGGGTTAGATATACAAAGAAAGTAAACCAAGCACACGGACACTCATTGACTTCAGAATGGCATCCAACAGCTGACAGTGGTGAGCGTCTCCTCCGGAACTAATATCTGACTACAGATGGTAGTGTAGAACAACTTTTGGTTGACTGGCCCATTGGCCGATTTGTTTTTTAACTTATGACAACACCCAAATATTCCATGTGTCCTGGGTAGATTGTTGGCATACTTTTAAGAGTAGAGATCTTGCACCTAATAAGAGTGATTAAAGAAACTGCTTTCTACTTGGTTCAACTAGCCAGAGACCGTGACCTGTGGTGATGCGTCTTTCTCTTTGAGAATATTAAAGCACTTCTTGTGCTATTAAAAATAGCTAAATCCAGTGTTAGCCAGTTTGCCTTCACCAAGGCAACAATTAGAATCATGTTGACAGTACTAAAAAACTGTTTACATAGTAGCCATTTATAGTTACTTGACTACTTTTTTTACCAAAAGGTTTGACTGTGTACTAAAGCTGAATAACAGAAAGCAAGACTGTGAGGCTTTACAGGCAGATTTGTGCTTCAAGCTAACTGCTAAATTCAGCATGCAGACATCACAATTACTATGCTAACATGCTGATGTTCATCGTCTCAGTTTAGACTGTTAGCATGCTAACATTAGCTAATAATCACAAAAAGCAAAGTACAGCTGATGGGAATGTCATTAGGTTTGAAGGTATTTGATCCCGAAACAAACTATTGGTCAAATTCAAATTTTGAGCATTTTGAGGGGCAACATGAAAAGCCAGGAACTCACCAAAGTCAGTAGGATTCATCCTCTGGTGACCATGCATGTCTGTAAAAATGTGTTTGCCAGAGATTTCATGAAGCACCGCAGATGTAGGGAACACATGGTTCACTTAAGAGCCTATGTGTATCCTCTCATCACTGAAAAGGTTAGTTGACCAATAGGAAAAGTTTTCCTGGTAAGTGCTTTCTACACCGATTAATACTGGAGGTAAAGTTTGGGAGCAGAATAAAGTAAATGGCGAGGCATGTTAAATAAACTACAACTGTTTATATTACTGCTGTGGTTAGTATGCTATGCACGAACTAGATGTACCGCAAGGGAGTGCATTTCATTAATTAAAAAAAGCAATTTAGTAGAAAACATTGCATGGACATTACATGGATTGCTCTGTTCATTGTCCTGCTACGTATATACTGTATATAAGGCCAAAGAGAGAAACTAAATAGAGCTATGAAAAAGAAATAGAAAAAGAAAAAAGGCTTGACAATGATTAATATAATCATCATTATTATTATCAGTATCAGGGTTAGGGTATCAAAACAAATGGTATTCATTCCTGGACTACCGTACAGTTAATTGCTGCACTGTGCTTTTTACTGCAGTATTCAGTGGTTGAATATTAGGAGGAGAAGAGTATTTGAGATGAGGGAGGAGAGGGTTTATGACTGGGGCATTAAAGCAGGATTTGGGGTGAGGCAGTAGGCGCTGAGGACACATGTTCGTTCTACTGTCTATATGGAAGCAGAAGCAGCTTTGATATAATAAAAGCAACAGCTTTCACATTCACACACACACACACACACACCCATACACTCACACACTTGCACAAGAAGCCGTTTTGTCACCCACCAGATCCACCAAATGCATCGGCGACGGGGCCCGCGGCCACGGCGGCAGGACCGTCTCCTGGGGAAGGTGCAAAGGCATCTAGGGTATTGCAGACGAAAACAGCCGGAACGCAAAACATAACACCCAACAGACACATGGATGTAAAGAACGAAAGATGAGTAAACAGATGGAATGAACAGGAAAACAGAAATGAGAGGTCAGCATCAGGAAAAAGTAGAGAATACAAGAAATATGCAGCCCAGGTTACTGCAGCGGAAGATCTGATTGGAGCATCAGTCGCGTGTTGAGTTTTGAAGGGCTGCATAATGCTGCATTCAGTGAGTGCACCTCATGTGCGGGTTTTGTGAAATGAGGCAAGTTGTCACAAGTTACTTGTACTCTGTGACAAGAGGGAAAATGTCAAGTTCAGGGATGGACGAGGCAAAGTCTTTCTTTGACAAAGAAACTCAATCGTGTCTTTTCAGCAGATACTTTTCGAATGCTCGGGTTGAGGTTAATATTATGAAGCCAGAATATAATTAAATAAAATCCAGCGACTCATCTTCTTGACATATTTATGAAACTGTTAGTAGGCTATTAGGGGAGAATCATTAAGGGTGATGAATAAAAAAAAAGGCAAAAACGCTACAAATCCCCAAAATACAATGTCATAATAGCAGATTAATTACAGTATAGTGGGTTTATTGAGCCGCACGAGATTATGACAAAACACTCCGGTGAATGTTTGTAACTTGTTAATGTCAAAACTCATTAGCGTTTTTTTTTTTGTTGCAACTGCGCAGCCTTGATTAAACCCAGAGAAAAGCAAGTAATCCACAATACTGGCTCATATTTTTGGGATGTGCCACAAATGGTACACAGTTTGGCTCTGTGCTCAATGCCGTGCTTGACGGTATGTCAGCAGGTTAGTGTACATGGTTGCAACAAAGCATGATGTCGTTAGAAAACGGTGAGGATAGAAAACCATTGTATTTGAGTCACAGCTGAAAAACACATACCCGGCAATCTTTGAATAGCTCAGAAGGTCATTCAAAAAAGCTTATTGCTGTTCTGAAGATATTTCCAGAGTCCTTGAAGACTTTAGTAACTAAATTAAAAAATATTACACTGCCTAATAAAAATATCTTTTGTGTGTTTTGATAAAAGAGCAAGGAGATATGTCATGTACTGAATGACTACATAGAAATATATTCGCAACTTGAGAAACGCATTAAAAACTCTTTTTCATCGTGCAGCAGACAAAGTCTTTAAAGTTTCTGGAAATTCTGTTAAACAACAGTATGTGTTCTCAAACAACAATCTGATTTATCCAAAGACTGTAATAATCTTTTTTTGAAAATCAGATGTTCAGCTCTGTGGCTCAAATATAATGGTAATACATAAGGGGGCACACTGGGGAATATGGTGCCATCTACTTACTAAAATGTCATAATGTATATTTACATACATATTTCTAGCAGGATACTTATGCTGCATCAAAGATACCACATAGCACACATCCCATAAATGTGTAATCTGATGGGAGAAAAGCCTGTAGACTTGTTGTGGTCTTATAATGTAGCAAGATATCAGTGGTTACAATGCAAAGTTTAGGGATTGATAATCTAACCCTAATCCTTTAAGTACCAACTTCATACAAAAGTAAGATAATCTGTAAATAATAATATGTGTTGTAGACAAGCAGGCAGGCTGCCATGCTGAGTATCCTGGTCTACATTCTGTCTTGGACCAGACTGACCTCCGAAAAGGTCCATGTCAGCAGCTGAGGCGGGAGCGGAGACGGGCAGCGAGGCGGGCGCCGGTGCGGCTGCAGCGGCAATGGTAGCGGTGGCGGCTCTGGGCGCGGGAGGTGCAGGGGCAAGAGCCACTACATCGGCAGCATCAGACTCTCCCTCCGCTAGGAGAGCTTCAGAGGCTTCATCAGTGGCAGGCGGTGCTGCTATGTAGATAAACCCCGTAATCCGAACGTCACGACCCAGTCACAAACCCCGAAAGAGAGAAAGAGGAGGGGAAAAAAGGAGATAGGGAGGAAGACGGCAGTGTGAAAAATGAAAAAATAGAAAATAGTGCAAATAGCTTGACGCAAAGACATGGAGAACGTCAGGTAGAAAGTCAGGTTAAAAGCCTGCAGGAGTTTCTCCTGTACAGTCTCTAGCAGAGTGCTAACAGAGTACTCACCCTCAGCCAAGAGATCTACACAACAGACAGACAGACAGACAGACAGAGAGAGAGAGAGAGAGAGAGAGAGACAGGTGAAAGAGAATGAATGATTTTAAACTATAGAAATGCCCTGATGAAATTTAGACATATTTAATTTGCTGCCAACATTATAGAGAACAAGTCAGAGAAAAAAAGCAGACATGGGCCGATGTTTAAGCCCAATAAAGCTAAAAGCGCCTTAATTTACTTTAGAGTACAGTTGGACTGTGGCCATCTTCAGGCTACCAGTGGAGATGTGGGGCTAAACAGAGAACATGCCAAAGAGCAACAGCGGCTTTATAATGGAAAATGCTCTGCTATTCAAACCACACTGTCCAATAAAAGGCATCAGCGAGGGTACCACTTCTTTACTCTACTTTACGGAGTCATTTCAAAAGACCACAGTTAGATTATTTCAGCTCATTTACTACAAGTTCAACTTTATACAAGTGCCAACCATTTTCCAAAGCAAACCATTACGTTTTTTGATTTGATCTTCTTCCAGACTCTTCTCAGTAGCAATGGGTTTCCATTAATTTGGCTGTGATATAAAAATCGCTCTGCAGGGACGTCAACTCAGGGAAACTTTGGAAAATGGTCCTAACGTCAAGTAAAAAGGTTTGTAGTTAACGGAATGAAACATTTGATGGAGTTTAAGTCTATCAAATATGCCATGTCATCTATTGATATGTTCTTTTGTAAATACATTCAACTTTAGGCCACTCAATATCTATTTTCGGCCCCAGAAAATTGCTGAACTGCAGAAAAAGAAGCTGCAATCATTAGCATGTCCTGCGAACTAGCTTAATACAGCGTTTCTTCTGAATCCAAGCATGTCATTATCCTAATACATTGTTATGTAGAGTAACAGGTTACATTTGATAAAATAAACCCTGTTTACATCCAACACATCCACTGTGTTGTAACATTATTTCCCCACTAAGTGTTAACTGGTCTTGGATGCTAAAAGCATTTTCTCTTGTGACGTTTAAATTGAAAACATACCATTCGAAAATACAAACAAGTATGGAAAAGTATCATCAAAAAGTCAGCTGGAGACGTAAACCAACTCATTGAGTTAACGTTAGCTCAGTCAGCTAGCTACAGCTGACAAAATAAGCTAGCAGCAGCTTTTAAAAATTGGACGGTTGAAGAATTTCAAGGGTTAAATCTAAATGTGTGTGCAGCAACAGCAACTAAGGGGTCGGGGCCTTAACAACCAGGTTCTGAGGAAGCAGAAAGTTCTCACCTCCCCATCCAGTCATGGAAGAAGTCGCTGCTGAGCCCTTTGCTGAGGCCATGGGGTCTAGATCCAACAAGAAGCCATCATCAAGGGCACTAAACACAAAGAAAGAGAATAAGAGAGGGCTGCTGACAGAGGCAATCCATTTCTAATGCAATATTGATGCTGGGATATTGATGCAGCTCAGTCCAAACCATTTGTAGTATTCTTGAGTGAGTCTTACTTGGTGGTAGGGGTGGCGGTGACGGTGGGGGCTGGCGCGGTAGGGGGGACAGAGGGCGGAGGAGGTTTGGCAGGTGGCCCGGGGCGAGCAGGGGGAGGCGCACGCCGGGCCGGTGCGACAACAACAGCGGCAGCGGCCGCCACCGGCGAGCTGTTGTTGGCTGTCGCATCCTGCTGCAGAGAAAGGAACCTCGTTTACATGGTGCACAATGCGTTATGTAAGCTGATGTGATTCAACACATGACTTCACAATGAATCACTTCCTGTCTGTAGTAGAAACTGTAGAAAGTCAAATTACCCTCACTCTGCAAAGATCTCAATAACTCTGCTTTGACATTGAAAAGTGCTATAAATAAGTAAAGACCGCTAGATTATGATTATCATGAAATGTAGCTTACCTTAGTGGGCGACCTGCAAAAACAATGATAGCACATGAGTTAAAGAGTTTAATGATGAATGCTGAAACATAATGGCTGTTACTGAGATGGGAGGCAAAGTGACAGCTCAACTATCACTTTGGTGCTTTTCAGGCAGCCAGCATTCCAAAGCAATCACATTCAGTACACATCTGCAATTAATGGACCCACGCTGCACCGCTGAGCAGCAGCATCTCTGCCGTTGCTCCTCTTCAACAAAGCTTCGCTTTTAAACATTGCCGGCACAAAGTGGGAGCTGAATGTTTCTGAACGGCATGCGTCTAAAGCTTTGTGAAAGTCAGGGCCGATTGTGCAGTAAGATGATTACCAAGGTGAATGTGTTAGTAGTGGCATCAGCTAAAAGGCAAGGCTTGTCATTGTCCTGTATGACAATGACAACAGTGATGCAAAGGATGATAGGTCACAAAATGTGAGAAACATGTTAAAAAGAAAAAAGTGTTTTCAATAGAAAAGCTTCCTGAGCAAAATTACAGCCGTTTGCTCAGATGTCATTTCTATAGACTCACTGAAAACTGTAGAACTAAAAAGTATTTATCGATACATACAATGGTATGAATATTATTTATGTCCTTTTCTCGTTGACAGAGAATACTTACTTATCCTCTCTGAGTTGAGTAAAGACAGAGGAAATGAAACGTTAGAGAAGTAACAGGGAATAGAGAGAAAAAAACAAATAGAGCAGTCACTGCAGTAACGCAAAGATGAAACCGTCAACCCAGGTGCATGTTGGACTGCCAAGCTAACCTGAGCTAAAATCACGACAGATATGTCTTTCAGCAGGGCAAGAAGCATTCAACTGTATAATTACGGGATTATTGAAGCTTCAGCTCTGTGTTACTGCTGGTAAACGATTATAACAGGAAACAGCTTGCGGATATGTGTCGAGCTACTTACGGCTTCTTCCCCTCCAGCGTGTTAAGGTGGGTCTCCAGGGACTCCAGAAGACTTTCTGGGGCCTGTAGAATAATAAAGAGGGGTTGATACAACAGGGACGGTAAAAGTTGGGATTGTTCAGAGAGAGCTGACAACACTGATTAACAACCCACGAGAATAGACAGTGGACCACACAGTCAAATAGAAACGCTGAAGAACTGGGTCATGAGTTGATTGGCTGTGCCTCCTCTTGGAATCAGAGTAACCTATGCTGCACCTTTATCATACGGAAAGCTCGTGCTCAGGTTGAGGTCACAATGGTACATCTCCTTAATCGTCATCCTGAAAGATGATAGATGTCACCCAACTGAGGTGGGTGTCTTTATCTCGCTCGCGCATATACTGTAGGTGGCATGGCCCGCAGGGCGCACAGTATATCTAATAGATCATGCTCCTGGTGCACTGATAATTATCTTCCTTGTGCAGTTTTTCAGAATAATCTAATCAACATCTACTTGACAGCACTGAATCATAGACACCGACTCTATTCTCCAAGTCTCTCTGAACGTCAGTCCGTCACTGGGTTCAGATGCTAGACGCATTGTTATTTTCGGTGTACATGCTACCTCTCGGGTGAAAGTATCTTAAATTGTGATTTCAACTTTAACTTTTATGATAGATGGTACTAGAGTAAAATCTACGTGCCTTAAATTTTACATTTTGTCTTTGCAAATTCTTATACGCCAAACCATATCTATATGTTGGCCACAAATCCAGTCTGCTAACACAATACAGGTGCGTAGCTTTGACTCAAGCTAATCTGGCAACTCAAGCAAGTTGCTCAAGCAGGTTTTTACCAAAATCCATTGTCATGAATTGATGAATTTAATCGGTTCAGGAGATCCAACAATCCATCTCTATTTCAAGTACTCTACAATGCAAGTGTCATACATTCGGTATGCTGTGGTTCTGTTTTAAACTATTAGCTCTTTGCGGCCCAACAAGCCTGAGTTTAATCAGACAGCATTACAGAATGCTTTTCATGCAAGTCATTCATACTGCCATGTCACCTTTCTATAGACGTTAGTTATAGCTATAGAGTTTCCACAGCAGAACACAGTTCCTGGGACTCATTCAGGAACCAACAGGACAAATTAGCTTTCTCATTTTGGGAATCACTTATATTTAATGACCCAAAATTTAGGAAACACAAAAGGTAAAAAATAACCTTTACAGTGACTCTATAGCTGTTATAGAAACTCTTCAGCACAACTTGAGGATAACAATCTGTTGTGCCGCGATACAGTTGTTGAACTAAAACTATGTTTGGCTCAGAGATTTAGCAGCGGAAAACAGCCGCCTCAGCAGCATTGCTCAGCATATCGCAGCTTATCCAATAGGCTCTTCCAGTCACATCGTCCCACTTCATCGGAGCGCCCGATGTCTGTCTGCTGGGTGTACTCAGTGCACTGAAAGAGAGTTTAACATGTTGGCCTTCCCTAAGCTGTTTGCTCCCCAAAGCTATAGCTCTGTGCTCACTACTCACACTCTCAGTCTGAATGATCAATCTGCACCTCTGGAAGTGAAAAGAGAAGGAGGGCACAGGGGCCGTCAATCACCAAAACAACCACAGCTCATTGTTTGCACGGAGAATGGAAGTGCACACGAAGCACAGTTTGGATATGTCTCCTTTAGTGAATGTTATATTATTATCAATAATGGTGACCATAGCAGGAGAAAAAAAACAGATGACATTCACACGACCTGCGGCATGTAGCCGTAAAAAAAACTGAGGTATCCAGGAATAACAATTCACTGGAAATAATTAAATGTGAGGAAAAGCCTGAGTCGATCTTACCTGAGTGAGTTCCGGTATGTCATTTTTGTCTATTCCCACTTGCTGTAAAAGAAGAGAGTGACATTTCAGTGCAACAGTTACCAAACAGTACAAGATTCAGCTGCTATTCAGTCATATAGGCTACCTCAGCAATTTTGAAGAATTCTGAAACCCGAGTCATTCGTGTCAGGAATCTTTTGTAGATCTCCAGCCCGTCTTTACACTGGCTTCTCTTCATCTGGAAGAACTTTTCTGGAAAACAGAGAAATGTCAAGTGTGAGTCTTTATCTTCGTTAAATTAAAGAATAAGTCTGGGGTTATTCAATGTTTGTTCTTTCTGTCAACAAATCCCCTGAAACGTCCAAAACCAACACCGAATTGATCCTAATAATGCGCATTTTCTGCCATCACCACATGTACAGTATTTTTACCAGACACCACAGTGTAGCATAGCCGTACTTTTGAACGTTTTGGTGACATGTGGGCATGCTGAACTGCCAACTCAAATACACAGCACCACACTCCTTTAGCTCCACTTACACCACACCACAGTCGCTATGGGCTGCAGCTGCAGCTGCGGTATTGAGCCAATCACTCGACACATGAAATTGAAGAACGCATGTGGTGATTGGCTGCGAGGAAAACCATACAAATTGTCTTTTTCTGGATGCAAAGAGGATAGAATGCAGGCATCATATATCCGGAGAAGTTTGCAGCCCTGAAGAGGAGTGATTCCTTACCGAGCAGGTTAATGATGCCATCATTGTAGCAGGCATATAACTTTATCAGATCTTTGAAGAGGAGGAGAAAGCAGGCATTTATCACCCCATTGGTCAGTTCCTGTGCATGCACCTACGGACAGAAATAAAAGCCAGGAGGAACAGCACGATTAGGATTTTGAAGATGAACAGATGGAACGCAAAATAGCTTTTAAATGAGAACGAGCTTAAAAGAAAACTGTCTTTAATAAAAAAAGACAATGGAATTTTAGCAGAGGCAGATACTGTTAGGTTAATACTGATTTAATGTATAAGAACAGTTTGATTATATAGTCCTTCTATTTTTATGTATTGGAGATATACAGAATAGAGAATTGTATATTACACAGTGAGGAATAAGAAGGTGGAAATCCACCTCATTTATATACGTGTTTGTTTCAATGACAGAAGACATAATTAAATTCAACCCTGTGAGAATGGTCCTCAATGTGAAAGGGGGCTATAATTGGCATATCTTCATAGATGCTGCTCCAGCACTAAGCTTTGTTAAAATCCAGCAGGCAGCTTTTTTCTCCACTGTGATTATCCCTCGGCAAATTCAGTAACCTTGTGTAGTGACTTTGTTCCCTAATAGCGAGTCACTCACTTCAAAATCCAGCAGCGCGTCGATCTGGCTCTGCAGGGTGGGCATTCCTTTCAACAGCTTCTCCACTGACATGGTCCTCATCACTCCGTCGGCTCTGAGACCGGAGGGAGACGGAAAGAAATAGCACATGTGTGAACTAAGCAGCAGCTCTCAAGACAAAAAAGACTCAGACTCATATACTGTCTGTCTGGCAACACATAGAATACCTGTGTATACCTGTCACGCATCCTGTATTATCCACCAACGTGCCTGAGCTCTATTCTAAAGTTTGCAGTTATTTTTCAGTGCCGGCTTATGTAGCCAGAGGGACCTTGTGTCTGCCAGCTAAACAGAGCCGTCCACTCTGTGAGCAAGAGCAATAACCCACTCTGTATTCACCTCTGCACTTAGTGCACGCAGTATAGCCGTGCACTTGGCCCGACGCCGGGCTTGAGTCCATCCCATGCACTAATAGGACCCCAGTGGGATGTGTGTTATTCTGATAGATGTGGAGGGCAAGTAAGATGGGGGCATGTTCAGGTCTCGGGTAAACTAACAAAGTAAAAAATCAATAATAATGCTGAAATAGTCATGCAGCGCGGTGCCGTGAGAAATGAGAAACGGTACCCTTTCTTGACCCGGCCAAAGTCGAAAGCCATCTGTCTGTAGGCGAAGGCCTTCTCGTTGAGATAGCGGCTGTAGCGCCTGATGAATGTGGACATGTCATAGCCTGAGGAAGAAACACAGGAACAGTCTCCACTGTCAATTCAGTGCAGAGGGTTAGTGGGCTCTTAAAAAGGTTTACAAAAAAGTCACCCAAAAAAAAACGATTGTAAAGAGTCTTTAGCGTTTAGAGGTGCAAACACTCTGCCTGTGATAAATATATGGGAGACAAAATGTAATAAGTCATCTCTTCAACATTTTGGAAAATCTGCTTACTTATTTTTTGTTCCCGAGAGCTACATGAGAAAATTGACGCCATACTCTTGCCTGTACGCTAAGCATGGCGCTAAAGCTAGGCGCAGATTAGCTTAGCATCAAAATTTGAATTAGGTGGAAAAAATGCTTTTACTATCATCTCTAAAACTTGGTTCTGGAACTTAAAGTGTACCAAAACCAAGGCACATCAAATTATAGAATGCCATGAGTCTGTTAGCTTAGCTTAAAGACTGGAGGCACGGGGAGACAACTAGGCACTGTTGAAAAACAAAGATATCTAAAGCTTTAGAGATGATGGTAGTAAGGGGTATCTTCTCCTCTAGCGCTTGGCAAGAAGGCAAATAAGTGTTATTTTTCCCAAAACATTGAACTATGCTTCAACAATAAGGAGGACTTTAGCCCATGCTTAGATTGATACTTAAGTGTTAATTGTAATCCGGATTATGTAGTCTATAAAATGTACAATTTGGCTTCCTAAACTCTGCTGATACTCCATTCACCCTAGATAACTAAATGTCCATGACAACAGTCTGAGAGCCCAGTGTTTATCACCATGGAGATGGGTATAATTAAGGGGGAGCAAGGGATTAGGGGAGCTGGAACTGAGGGATGGATAGAGGAGTGATTAGGCTGGTTATAACATTCAAGCTCATTCTGCTGTCGCTTATTAAAACAGGTGTTAAATGTATTAAATGTAAGTAGGAGAGGGAGAGTGGAACACAACAATAAAAATGGGGAATTCATTGACAAAGGAAAGAATGAAGGGCATGAATTCGGGTTGAAAATGATGGAGGGCTGGGTAAGTCAAAGACAGGGAGGAAAGAAACAAAACCCACCGTGGGAGCCAGTTTTGTCCAGGAAGTTGCTGAGGTTGAACAAGCTGTTTCTAGATGCCAGGAACTGCAGGAATTTCTGCAGGAGAGAACAAAGGCACAGGGTTTAGTTCTCCGCCAGGCACTAAATGACAAACAGGGAAATGGCTCCAATTTTGGCTGAGGCAAAAAAATAGCTTAATTAGCATTCTCGATGAAACAGATTCAAGACGTCTCACTACAACACTGCGACGAATCTTTAATGGATAATACATATCGACGAAACTAAATTCAAAAATATACTTTCATCAACTGAGAAATAAGCAGACATTACAACACACAGTTATGAATGAACACTACATATCCCAGCAGTCATGGCTTGTTATATTTTCATGGTGATATTCAAACAGATGGCTCCATTTTAAATATAAAAAGGTTTGTTTGACGTTCACAGCCATCTCAAAGGGGCTGTTCGGCGCTTTCAGCGCTAAGCCTGTGAAAGTGCCTGCAGCAGAAAGTGGAATTAATATGAGAGGTGTGATTCTATACTCGTCCTTTTTCATCAGTGATTAGGGAGAAATCCAGCATTAAAGGAGCAACGCTGTAGCCTTCGTGAGTGGGAGGGTGTGAATAATGAATTAGACACATGAAGGGGACCAGAGAACACAGCATAATAAAGACAAACAGGCTCCCTCTGCAGCCCTGCAAGAACAAGCTTACCACAGTGACACACGTGGACATAAACGCATACCACACACACACACACACACATACAACACTGCTGATGCTTATTCAGTGGCTGCATTTACACAAAACGGAGCATACTAACATGAGGGAGGCTAAGGATGAAAAATACTCCCTGGAGAGATGGTGCGCTACCACGATACCTCCCCTCCTCCCACTGTCTACTTCACTTTCATTCTCTCTCTTCAGTCAATACTCACACTATCATCATTAGGGACACAACAACAGCAAAGCTCTGGCTTCAAAACAAACAGGTCTCAGGAGACCGAAGACACATGCAGTACTGTGTACATACATTGCCTCGTCTAACATAGTTTGAATCACAGTTTTGACTCTGTCCTCTTGAGCGCAAACATAGGGACAAATATCACTTCATCATGTTATTCACACACACACACACAGCTTATTTGTGAAACGTGTGTGTATCCCATAGTAGCTCATGGCACCACAATTGTTTCTGTATCGACTGCAGAGGTTAATTCTATTATCTTGATATTGCTAAATCTCTTCTGCTTTCCACCCAATGCATGCTGGGAAGGCGACCCCCTCACCCAATGATTTTGACTCGGGATAAGTATTGAGGGTAAATGAATAACTAATGAGCTCGGGCTTGATCTCACAGTATTCCTCTCTGTCTTCTCAGTCTCCATCAACTACAGCACACTCTCTCCGACTCTTTCCTATTGCAGAATACTTGCTCCTTTCTCCTGTATTGTCTATCTTTGTCTCTCTCTCTCTCTCTCTCTCTCTCTCTCTCTCTCTCTCTCTCTCTTTCTGTCTCTCTCTCTTGTCATCTGCAATTCAGTGGCAGTTAGTTTCTTTGATGGGCTGTAAAGGAGCATCTGTTTATCTCTCTGAGTTCCCCCTTGGTGCCCATTCAGAGCTTTCTTCAGCTGTCAGGACATAAATTGGGTCGGGGGGGTCAGCACCGGGAAGCAGGAGGCCAATCCCTTTGCTAATACCATGGCTGGTGCTGAGGTCAAAATGTACAACCATGCAGCAAACGTAAAAAATGTAAAAGGCCTTGTGCAGAGAGGACATGGGGGTGAAGTAAGGCCAGCTACTCATAACATTATGTTCTCTGTTTTAATTTTCGGCATTAATTGATATTTGGCCACTAGAGGGCAGGCACAAGCTGTAAACACAGCACTGACATATTGTCACCTTGTATAATGTAGTTCTTAAGTGATAGCACGCAGTTTACACATCCAGCTGGCAGCGGTGCAACATTAGCATTCATTTGGAGGCGTGTCTCTCTCCACCTGGTGAATGTAGGTCCTGTTCATTCACCTTTTTCCTCTATTTTGGTCTCTTCCAACTCCTAAGAAAGTTATCTGCATCCTTAGTTGCTAAATGCAGCTGTAGTCGCTAACTGTCGTCTGGCGTTTGTGGCTACGCAGGTAGCGTACATTACAAAACTCTGTCTTTTGACTCCATGTTTGTATAAAATATTGATAAGTGCATTTTAAAGGTTTTTTCACATTGTCTGTCAGCATTACATATATTTTTCGTATCAACTTGTTCCAGCTCTTCATTTAAAGCTATTGACAATTTTTTTTATGGATGCAGACATCCCATCATGGAGTAAAGTCCCTAGCTCAAGGGTATATGAATACTCACTCACTTCCCCTGACCGCATTTTACCAGACATTAAAACCAGCAACCAACAAAGGTACGTATTCAGGGTGTGTGTAGTAACAGTGCGTTGTCGCCTCACCTCGTTGCCAGTCACCATGAGGTGGTGTGTGGTGATCAGGGCCTTGAAAACCACCACCCAGCTGGCGTTGCCGACCCTCTCCATCAGCACGTCGGCCATCTGGGGGACATTCACATTGGTCTCCTGGGTGGCCTGGATCAGGTCTGAGAAGCATCGAGGAGAGGAGAGACAGAAGGTCAGATGGTGGATATTAGCAGGGGAGAGACTCGGCACCGGTACAGAGTGTGCTGAATCCCTTTTTATTCAAGCAATGACAGCAGATGGGCGAGAAATGACAAACAGGAGTCGATGCGGTGGTACTGGGTGTGGGCTTTGCTGCATTTCACAGCCGCACTCTCTCGCATCCTAATTTTCACTTTGATACACCACGAGTATTTCCCTGAGCAGTGTTTCCTCAAATGAGCAAAGCATCTGAAAAATGTAATGAGATATTTTCACGTGTTCCGTATTAAAACCCGTTTTAAAACCAGTAGTAAGGTGCTCATTTAATATCTGTCATTTTTTGAAAGTTTAGAAACATCTGACAGCTTTTGCAGATGTAAATGTCCGTGTAAATGAGTTAATCCCTCGTATTTTGACATCAAATACATTTTTAGTAAGTAGCATACTTATTGCAAGCAGGAAGGGCTAGTTTCTATCAACAGAGTTGCCTCTGGAGGATGCCGTTTTCCATCTCATTGAAATGTATTAAAATAAGTGCTTCACATTACACCACCATCGCCCGGCGTGAGTGAGTCACACTGACTACTGCTTCTCCCTGCAGTCAGTCATTGATACCAGCACAGGCAGAGGAAGAGTGGAATATTCCACAGCAGAGAAACTGTCGTGACCAAAAGGGAAGAAAGGATTGCAACGCGAATCACACTGTTGAATCAGAATCAGCCACACAGACAGACGGTGGTCGATGGAGTGGTGCAGAGGTAAGACCTGGTGTAATACGGCACCATCAGCAGATTATTGACTCTATAAATCCATGTATTTCATTCTATAATGATGAGACTTGTCATAATACAAGTGTCCTGTCAAACAATCTCTGGAAAGGTTAAGCTATTTAAGCAATCTGCTATGTTATGAAATTCACTTTATGGGGGAAAATACCCAGTCAGTGGCCAGACAAGAGTATGAGCATTTAACTTAAATCTGCACTCATCAATATTTCTCACTATGTGTAACATAACGGGTCACGACCCCACAGAGATCTCTCACTTGACCCTGCAGTTCCCCTCGGTTCTTTTGAAGCCTTTTAGCATCTGTAAGCTCATTATTTGGTTTTTACAGCTTTAACTGATTCACCGCGCTCATCAGCGTAATATACCCATCCAAAGTAGGCAGCTGTTCTCAGTGAAAAGAAACCGATGATCCCACCAAACAACAGACAGACAAAGTTAGCAACTATGGTGAACATAGTGGAGCGTTTACCAGCTAATGAGACAGATATTTCCCTCAACAGTCAGTCGGAACCCAAAAAAAGCTAAAAGGAGAGCTAATATTGGGCTTACATTTGTTGGGAGGCCAGAAACATGACTCTAAATATGATAATGCTGCTCCATGTCTGCTGGATATATTTATTGACATATTATTTGGTGACATGTCATTAGGTCATAGTATGATAATTTATTACAGCTTGTTCTGCAGTCCCGCAACTGTATCAATGCTTCTTTAATTTTAAAACATCAAGGATATGTGATGAAAATGGCTAATTTCCATTACTTGAACCACCTTTAAAATTGAATAATGTTACTATTAGTTATTGTTTATGCTCATGGAACACTAAGGAGAACAATCAACACTACACGACAACCATGATACATATACCCGCATAGCACTTAGTAATTTAACTGCTAAGTTGACCAAGAGAACAAGAGGACCAAAGGCGGCAACCTCCGAGTCTGAGAAGTGAAGCCAACGTGTAAGTGTCTTAAACTCTTATTCTTTCTACCGGACATCAGGGGGCGACTCCTCTAGTTGCAGACAGAAGTCAATTTCTATTGAAGTCTATGACAAAATGACTCTACTTCTCATTGATTTATTACCTCAGTAAACATCGTAAACATGAGTTTATGGTCTCAATCGCTAGTTTCAAGTCTTCTTCAGTACAGCATGATGTTCATTTAAAAATAAAAATACGTCACAGGGACTACGTCCACTTCTTATTCACAGTCTGTGGCTGACACCTAATAAAGGAGACCAATCTGTAGTTGTGTGTAGTATCAGCATCTGTCAGACGGCAGTAAAGCCTTTGTGAAGACTTGTCTATTCACTGGCAGATACACAAGCTGCCCTCCACAGTAAACCTCAGGGCATATCTCCAGAGACAGTTTGAGGAATGACAGGTGTAGGTGTGTAGTGATGGACAGAGAGGGACAGAGAATAAGACCGGCGTCATTGTAAACGCCTTGATTCAGCCGAGCAGGGCAGACGCAGAGCAACTTCTATGAAGCCCATGTGATTCATTAATGGTGTCATATCCATCCTGCATATTTACTGCCAGCAGACCGCCAGTCAGCTAAGAGGTGTCTAATGGATTTTCCTCCCTGGCTTAATATAGACTAAATGGCAGAACACCTCACACCTTAAACACTTTACACATGGCGCAATCTGTCACTCGTTAGAATGACATGGAGTAATATCTGGTTAGTTTGATTAAGTGCACTCAACTTATGAATGCATTGGACAAAAAACTGCACCGTGACAAAGCCAACAATCTTTAAAATCCTGACATCTGCCAAACATACCGTGAAGAGAAACATGGTACAGACGAAGCCACTACTAGCTTCTACTACCATACTACTAACTTTGTTCTGCTTCAGAGGACAACATTATAGTACCATATTTACCTGACAAAGAAATGTGGTTACGTTGCAGATTCAGATTAAAACATGATGCAATAATATTTATTAAACTTTCCAGCATAATAAATTGAAAGCTCAACAGAAGTTAAGGAGATTTAAATAGCCCACATTGTGCTGATAATGCCTCTCATTAAACTCTTTACTTGATGTACAAATTTGAATGCAGGACTTTTACTGTTCAGTATTTATAGTTTTATTATTAATACTTTTACTTCAGGAAACACATTTTGAGTAGGCCTTCTTCTTCTAAAACTGCCTTTACCAACATTCCCAGTTAGAGAAAGTAAAGCAAAATAGAATTCCCCTGGGGCCCTCAAATCACTCAATCCGCCCCTGAATAACACAACTAAGTCTCTGTTACAGCAGAGGTAGCTTCCAAACAAGGGTATTATTTGCTTGTTTCGACATAACCACCACGGTCCTATTAAGTAGAGCATGGATTTAATTAGTGGAGGTATTTTGCTGGCGGACGTGTTATTAGTGTTATAAGTTATTATCAAGTCTTACAGCGGGGAAATACAGTCTCACTCACGGGGGAAAACGACGCCCATTCGGAGCGCGTGGTTGGAGTATGTGCTGTTTGTTTACATTCCATTCATTATTATTTCTAACCCTTGTTAGATTTTTCTAGATTTGTGTGTGCCTTCGAATTTACTGAGCATCCGTAACATGAAAGGGGGACTCTATTTAGTATCAAATACATCAAATACTGACCAGTGATTTTCATACCAAAATGGTTGAATCATTTATTATGTTTCTATTACCATGAATACATCAAGTCCAATAGCCCACGGTGGATGTGGTTGGAAAGGGACTGCGTGAATAGTCATGCGAAAATGTATTCAAGGTCACTTTGCTTTGACCGTCATGCTACGTGTCTGCTCGGGCGTTTGCTTCCTCCATCATGCTTTCATCATGCGGTAATAATTGCTGTGCACGTAGTAAGGCAGCATGTACATACATACACACACACACACACACACACATGCAAATACATGCACGCACGCACAAAGTGAGAGGGATAATCCCTACCGGGCTGATGAGTCAGCAGCCTGCATCATCCTACGCTTTTCATCTCTCCGTCTCTGTGTGTCTCCTTCCCTGTCTGTCCGTCTGTCCGTCTGTCTCTCCGCCTGTCTCTCTTTATCTTTCCCACAGTGAGAGTGAGTGATTTTGCCAGACTGTGAGACAAACTGCACAGTCACTAAGATCTACATAGGTAGTTGACCTTAAATCTACTGTAGACCATGTCCTAATAAGAGAACAAAACGAAATTGAATGTACATGAGATTATAGCTGTAATTCGAGAGAAATTGTTTTTTTTTCTCTAATTATTTGCTGTTGCACTCCGCTTGTCAATCAAACAGGGGTTTCATGCTCAGATGTCGCTTTTCTTTGTCTGTTCAGCTATGGCAGCCATTGCCCCTCACGATTAACACTGCACACAGTAGGATCCTTTTGAGTGGTATGAACCCCATTGATAAAACATGTCATGAGGTCACTACTCTATGAATCACTAATGCACCAAACGGTGAACTGATATCCGTTAGTTTGAAAATGCGCTGGATAAAGTCTCGAAGAAAGAAGAAAAACAGTCTCTGTTCTGATTGAGATGCTGAACAGCAACTCAGCAGGATCTCCCGACTCACCCGTCTCTCCCCACCTCCCTTCTCAATTATTCATTATGTGTGAGTGTGAGTATGAAAAAGAGAGAGAGAGAGAGCAAGGCAGCTTGATATGTGGCTGTTCTCAAGCGCTAGCACACACAGGCAGTCACGCTGACTAACAATTACAGCGCTTGCATGCTTGGATCGGTATTCTGTATGTTGCAACATACAGCGAATTTGTATCATAAAAATTGTATTGCCTGTCAGTACTGTACTGCAAGAATAGTAAACTGATTTTGATGTGCAAAACTTTTCCCAAGCAAAGGAAAAATACCGCTGCCGTCTTAACATTGTAGAGTTAGGTGAGACAAATCTCAACCCTCCATATTTTCCAGGATTTGGTGATTCACTTAAAGCTTCACTCATCTGTGTTTTTATATTAACAACTAATGAAATGACGAAGTGTAATGTGACATCATTTGCTTTTAGTGATAAACCCAGAATTAGCCCCCAACCCTGCAGTTCCCCTCATACTTATAGAGCGCTTTCAGCTCATTCTTTCCTTTTTTACGACTCATTTCTTTTTTTTTTTACAGTTGTTTACTGTTTTGGTTCACTCTCACCAACGTCTATTGCTGCAGCAGGCAGGACAAATCTGTAAAAACCCACTGTACGCTCCCTGCCAAGGACCAAATGGCAGACAAAGTTAGCAACTAGCTGAACAAAGTGGAGCTTTCAGCAGCTAGCATTTAGCACACACAGCTAGCATTAAGGTGGAGACCAAAACAGCTAAAAGACTGAATGTTTGACCAGTCCAGACACACGACTCCAAATATAATACTAACATTGTGTACAACAAGCAACTGTTTACAATGCTGCTTGGAGTAACCTCAATTTTAATATTGAAGTTAAGTTGAATAAGAGACATTACTACGATTGGTGTAAACAAATAAAATAGTAGAGAAGATTAACAGCTTCAATAGGCCTCTACGCTGCACTTCTCAATGTAGGAGATTTACGGGTGTTAGAAATACGACAATATGACATTTTGTATCCTCAGTGACAGCGCACAGAACACGTCCTTCATAAAAAAGCCCGCAGACCTTTTTAGCTGTTGCGCAAGGTTATTCGTGCCATGAGAATTACAAACGCCTCCACATGTTTTAACCTTGCATTCTTATACACAGACACATACACTCGCTCCAGCAAGAGGGCTTGTGCACACACACAAAAACCCTGCCCTGCTCTAATTTACAAGGACAGCACCTGAGCCGTCATTGTGCGGCACAGCGAGCAAAGAGAGGGGAACCATTGGTTTGACGTGTTCACCTCCTCTACAGTGTGTGTGTGTGTGTGTGTGTGTGTGTGTAAAATGAGAGGGAGGAGATACAAGAGAAAAGCACACCTGTCTGAGGGGAAAGGCACTCGTTAATAGGCACACATGCAAACGTGTAGCGCACATCTACACAGAAAAGAAAACAGACACTTGCACTCCACGCTTCAGAATGCAACCACCTAGTCAGCCTAGTCAACCACCTAGTCAACCACCTAGTTTGACACAATGCATGCACAACATGCAGCCTCATCCATTTTGCATGAAATGTCAGGTGCAATTTTCCCAAAATGAAACGGTACACCACTACAAGCCGACACTGGGGGAGAGTCGCTGCATCAAAAGCAAGCAGCAATGAATAAATCCTCGAAAATATGTCCTATGTAGCCACAGCTTGTTATAGCTTATCACACCACACCAGAACACTATTGTTTTATAAAAACGATTAACAACACACACAGGAGTTGCATTCAAGTGGCATATTTGTTCGTAACAGTAAACATGGCCAGTGGGTTCGTGCTCTGCTTCTACTATTTCGATCTCTGGAGAGCAGCTCTGTGTCAGCAGATGTCACTGAGCATGCATCAGGGATACGGTGCCTTTTTTATAGTGTTTTTCTTGTAGCTGGGCTGCGAGGTATAAAATATGCTGCTTATGTTTATTAAAATGAAGGTGTTTGTCACTCAATGTAATCCTATGGCTCTTTTATGTGTTTTTAAATTGCTTTCTGTTTAGGTCTAGGGGAGAAGCACAGCATGTATGTGACTGCCGATACACAGACGGTACTTCTTAGTGAGACAGATTCATCCTTGGTTTTTGCTGTCTTTATCGTATTTACTGATAATAATAAAGAAAACATAAAATAATGCTGGACTTATCCTTTAACAAGACCTCAGACTTTCCCTTGCTTATTGAATATGTCAAAGTACACCATAGCTGTATACTTTATAAAGATGAGACCAAAGTACTAGATGAAAAGTCATTTTATGAAAAGTCATTTTAGGGGGACTGAAGCCCCCCTAAAATGTTCTTCAGCCCCCCTCCCCAAATAATTTGGCATTATTGGCTTTTTTTTTTGGTGATGTCATTAAATTAAACTATTGTTTCTCACATGGACAAGTTATTTATAACTCTAACATGCTACATATGTGCTGGTTTGTATGTTTTCTCCCCCTTCAGATTACAATCCAATAGCCATCATCATAGATATAAACTTTATTTATCCCCAGAAAAAAATTAGTTTGTAGCAGCAGCAATTTACAGAGTAAAATATAACTTATGGAATGCACAATATATACAGTACAATAAAATAACAAAGCAGATATTGAATTTGAAGGAATAGATTAATACAAAATAAGATAAATAGAATAAAAAATAGAAATGCACAGTATGTACCATGAATAGAGTGGTATTAACTAGTAACTAAACAACCTGGACAGTAGAGCAAGGATCACCAACAACAAGCAACAACCGTGTAGCGTTGTTGTAGTCATGTGAAGGACGATGATCTGGCCCGAGGTTTTTTATTATAAAGTCTTATTGCAGTGGGCAGGAATGTTTTTCTGAATCTGTCCTTGTGACAGCGGAGCTGGATTAGTCTGTTGGAGAAAGTGCTCCTCTGTCCCTGCAGTAGGTGGTGGAGAGGGTGGTCCGGGTTATCCAATATGGACATACTTAACGATATAAAGTTGACACTGTCAGGTCCATTCTCCATCCATTGTGTGCGGTCCCCTTAAGAATTAGGATTTAGGAGTGACGCGGATATGAAAGCTAGTTTTTCCGTCTTTCCTTTACAAGCAGGAAAATTATTTCTCTCTTTATTTGAGAAAAGTTCATATTTGTGTTGTCAAATTTCACTATGACCCTGAAATTGTGTCTCTTGTGTTATCATATGCTGAATGCAAGCAAAACTACAGAGCAAAATCACACTCTTTCTGATTGAACCAATCTATGAACTGTCTGAAACAATAGATATCCACAGCCATAAATGGGCCCCAAAAACAATTGCCGCAAACATGCCACTCCCCTTGGGGCTAAGCCCCCCCTTTCTTTGAATCCTAGAAACGCCCCTGTTGGGAACTGTAGTTTAGTTTGAGTCAATCCCACATGCACCACCCTCACTGACTATTTTACACACCAGCCGATAATAGTCCACAACAAATGCACTCCTGTTGGAATTGATTTGACATTTGCAAAAAAATGCTGTGCACACATAGCTGTTTTAAGAAAATCGTTGGTCTTTTTTAAAAATACATACTTGCGACCTGTTTTCAAAGATATCTTCAGTAGGAACCGATGGGTTCGGAGCTGAGTGCCAAAGACAGGGGAGGGAAAGCGGAATGTATTGATTGACAAATGCATTGTTGATTTTGTTGATTTTATTTATTGTTTCATTTGACAATAAGGAAATGATTGAACGATGCCAGACCTGTAAAGGCGTCCCTTCATCAGGCTCACACAGTCGAGATCGTCTACTCTCACACTGTGGACTCTGTGTGTGCTCTATTGACCTCAGCAGTGTCAGATAACCGTCACTGAACACCACATCAGGCTGCCCCGCAGCGCCTGCCACACCCAACAGCACCCACCGGACAGGACTCCGATTTCAAACAGCAGCCTTTAACACATCAATAACTGTAAGTGATATCAGATATACTGTGCGTGTGTGTGTGAGTGCGACTGAAGGCAAACTGCTATAGGCGCGCACGCACCGCAGGGCACGCATAAGCATATACGCAAGCCTGCATGACGCACATGCAACATCTTCCTCATATTTTTCAAAGATAGATTTTTCTTTTTTTAAATGTACCAAAAAGCATCAAAGGGGGCATGTCAAGGTGGTTGCCTAGGCAACAGTCTCTTGTATTGTCAGTGCCATCGAGAATGCAGTAAAAGTCCTTTGTAAACATATTCACAGTTGCAAACTCCCATTGCAGCAAACTGATAGGGGTCACCCAGTCAAAGCCAGATTCATGTGAGTCATAACAGCCTTACCACAGCTGGAATTCAACGCTGAACTCAGCAACACATTCTTATAAATATTCAGTAATATCTTTCACGCATTTATGTTATTTTCTATAGTGTTTTGTCTATATAGTCTCATGTTTCATATTGAGATTGAATAGGTGACTCGTAAACATGGAGATCGGTGTTTTCAGTCAGCGCTCTATGTGTAAGAGTGCAGAGTGCAATGCCAAGCTGCATGAGTGATGCCTTGGTGAGCTACATGGACCATGAAAGCACGCTGCTTATTTATAGCTCCTCTCAGCCTCGAGCAACATACAGGGGGAAAAGGGAGAAAAAAAATATACCCAGAATGCACTCTGTTCCAGCGTAGTGTACCACCAATGTGGTGTGGCAGCCAAACAAAGAGGAAGCCATTGAGATCCAGACACTGTGGAGGATGGAAGTGACATCTGAGGGGGGGGAAAGCTGGTGTCCCACACAAGCTGCTGCTACTGCTGGTGGACACAGATAGCAGCGTTGTCCTCATATAGACGCTTTGGCTTTCAGTGACATTTCAGTTTGTCTGCTGCGATGCAGCTCCTGTGCAGTCTGTGTGTGGGAAGAAAATCCCATGTTCGTTGGGTTTGTTTAAGATTAGAGAAGTGTGCCGTGTCCAATTTGAATCTTTCCTATTCATTTTTACTGGACTAAATCAATCAATCAATAAATATAACTGATATCATCATATTTCATGCTGCCTTCTCTTCCTCTTCCGCTATCTATTATGCAAGGGCACCATCACTGCATCCCTGAGCGTTAGGTGTCGCTCTGTCGGACTGTTAAGCTAGCAAGTCGCGTTAGCATGCGATAAGATAAGATTCAGAAAAAGACAAATAAACAAACGTTTAAAACCACCCAGATATTCAAATAAAAAACACTTCCTATGAATACTCCAGTTGTCCTACTAATTGCCTACAGCTCTATGCTAACCGTCGCTCTCAGACAAAGAAAAAAACATAACCTAATTGCAGCCACTCTTCTTTCTGAGCATCACCTGTCAAGCATCTTTTCCTGTGTAAGCTACATTCATTTCGTCCTCTCTAGCTCCCTTCATCCCTTGTAAGCTGTTCTCCTCCCATGAGGCTGTGTATCCCAACCTGTATGGAATAGAAAAACTCCGAGCTTGTGGCTTGTGTACTTCTGTTGGGTGGGTACAGGTTCTGCTCCGAGGAGACAGAAACATATATCACCCTGTATGCTGAACCAAATGATGCAGCCAAGACAAATTTTCTGGATTGCTGGGCTTCTTTTTTTTTTTTCTTTTTTAAAGGGACTAATCTGCATCTGTTTGGATGCTAAAATAAGTCAAAAAGGAGCACAGCAAGCTGCAGAACTATTACAATACAGCATGCCTTATATGCATGATCATTTTTGTGGTACAAGATATCCATTCATCTTGACCCATTAAAAAGGCAAAATATGGAATAAACTCCTGAGAACCTACTGAAAAGGTTGAAAACTATTTAAAGGGATCCAAAAGAAATTCGTAGATCCTCAGAGTCAGGTGCATAGATGAAGAAATGTTTGATCTGAGCTATTTCCAGGGGTGTCTAATGTTTGCATAAGTAATCAAATAATCTAAGTTAAAAAAAAAAAGCACCTCACTGTGCTGCAGGTCTAGAGGTCAGGCAATAGTCATGACTACCACTATCATATCATCATGAAAAGCGACCGACTGTTCCCCAAACAGTGAAGGTCCAATCACAGTCCCTCTCAGAGAGGCTTTCTCCAAACTTTGTAAAACTACCTAGACGTCTCCACAGGGTTCCTTGTATCTGGTGGTTCAGTCAGTGGAGGAAAACTTTTTTGCAGCGGAGTAATAAAACAGCAGGAAACCCGAGCCTCCCTGCATTATTGATATGCAGCCCGGGTGTAGACACGGACCTTCAACGTTTGAGCTGATGAGCTGCTGCTTACCTGCATACCAGGACACAGGACTGTTTACCTACATTTTATTCTGGGTGTGGCAAGCAGCATCAGCGTGTACATTCTGCCTAAAGTGCAATAAACCCCCCGCAGACACAACTGCAGTGTAATATGAATGGTGTTATCCTCAGACTAGCAGGCTCGAGGGCGTTGAGACCTCCGAAGAACATCAGAAAAAAGAACTGAGAGGCATGGCAAGAGGTGGGAGGAATTAAGGAAGGAGAAGCCAATCCATTTGAACCGACTCCTCAGATTCAGAGTAGATAATGGTGTGATAGCAGCTGTATGGGGGGTCCTTGTTCCAGCTCATTAATCTGGACACACACTGTTGGAAGGACAGTCCCCCTCCCACACCGTGTTTTACAGTAGAGAGGCATTCTGGGTCTTTCATGGACACCCGCTGTGAGATCAGCACTGCGGTGCATGCTGAGCCCTTTTTATCAACCTCCTTTCGCTTTCCGTTCACTGCGACTCGCCATTAGGCAAGCGCCGCACAGAATCATCGCAAAGTAGTAAGAAGGAAGGAGAGACAGAGGTGAGGGAGAGTGGTGGTGAAAAGACAGAGTGGGCGAGGAAGAAAAAGGGAAACGTGAGGACCAATTGAGGGAATAGATAGAGAAGGTGTTTCTTCTCTCCCTATATTGTGACTGATACTTAAACTGTGTGCAACATGCATTTTTTTCCAGAGCAGTTGCAGGCAAATTCGTTGTTTTTTTTTTACAATATGGGGATACAGAAGACACACGTTGCTTCTCACTGAAATTAGGTTTGATTTTAGACTACGGAGTACAAGGTGCAGGACAGATGATACTGCTACTTACACACAAACGAAACCACAGAACAAAAAGAAAGCTGAAAGAGGGTAGTGAAGACTACCCTGTGGCCAAGCATTACAAACAGCAGCATGGATGTAACCCGGACTCACTCAAAGCAGTAGGGATAGAGGTCATGAAGAGGGGAGGAGATACACTTAAGAAACTACTACAAAAATAAATAATTTGGATCTTCAAGTTAAAGGTCATTGCGAGTCCAGTCCTGAATGAAGAGCTGGACTATGTTCCATATCGGTATATGATAAGGAACTTGCTGAGGAATCATCTATAATGTACTATGTATATATTTCTTCTTTTTTTTTTTTCTTTCAATATGAGTATTTTTCCATGTAATTCTTTGTCATCATGAATGTCTGTGAAAGTTGTGTATCCTTTATGCTGGGCTTGCTAACATTAAAGACCTGATGCTTTGTTAGAATTGACCTAATTATGCTGCACCTGTGCCAATCATCCAGTAGTACCCTGATTACAAACACCTGGCAGCGTTTTGGTTATGACTGATAAGAAAGCTAAATACAAGTCAAACCCATCTCTTTTTTTGGTCACAAGATATTGCTTGTCGATGTGTGTTTGCGCAAGACGAAATGACGTTAAAAGGAGATCTTAGCCAGTCAAGGCCTATTTTGCTGATCTATGTCAATAAACCCCAACTGAAATGTTGCTCCTTTCTGTGTTTCAAGTCAGCGAGCCGTCATAAAGGCGTTGAAGATGTCCCGCTGCTGCCTGTTTGCACACTGGAAACCTGTCCTAATATACAGGGTTGTAACTGTGAAGCAGCATGAAGGAATAACTAGCAGCAGTTCCAATGAATATATCCACACTGACAGCATTGGGTCAGCGACTGGAGGTACATGAATGAATTTTACTTTTTTTGTTTTTTCAGGCATGCAAAAACAAATGTGAAAACTTTAACTTCAATGTTTTATTCATGCTAGGAGTGAAGACAGGATGTCCAAAGCTTCCTGTTGAAGCCTTTTCTGCCACGGCGTTTCCAGACTGACAGTCCAGGGAAACGACGGCTTCAGCTGCTGTTGCCAGGAGACATTAAATCCTTTCCACACATCTTGATACCTTTAAGCAAAAACACAATCTCGATATTTATAGACTGCTATAACAAGTTTTTCTTTGTTAATTGATATTTCCAGTGGCAACAGCTACTGCAACTTTAAGACCAGTGCTTACACAGCTGAGACTGTTCAGTTATGTAATTGTTTCTTGCAGAGATGGACGAGAAGTTTTGGTACAAACAGAATAAATAAGTGAGTTATAATGTGTTAAATAGTGAGCTGTCTCCCTGTTTCCAGTCTTTACGCTAAGCTAAGCTAACCGGCTGTAGCTTTATATTTACCGTGCCTGAGTGTTGTATCGATCTGCTCATCTAAGAGAGCTTATACGCCCAAAATGTCTAACTATTCATTTCAACACGATAGAAAAAATGTTAAGCTGTATAACATTTTATAGTTTTGCACTTACCTGGATTGGCTCTACTAACTGTGCAGCTGTAGGCTGTTACAGTACGTAAGCAGGGCTGATCGATAATTCAATACGATAATTCATAATCTTTCGATGGAATCATATTGTGATGAAATCATTATGTAAAAATGTACAGCATGTACAGAGATATTGTGATACACAATTGCATCGTCCAAATTGATAACAAGCACACAGTAACACAAATCTCTCAGAATAACTGATTATTCTGCACTGCCGTTCTCAATTAAATAGGAATTTACTCAGTCATTTTCATTTGTCAAGTATTTAAGAGTGTACAACACCATGTTTCATATAGACTATGTATTTATTGATTTGCCAGAAAACATCTATATCGTAATTGAGATATATGACCTAAATCGTAGACGATTATGTCCATATTGCCCCACCTTATATGTAAGACAATAAAAGTATCAGATAGAGACTTTGCAGAAAATGACTTGAATGCTTAACATGTGCCGCTAACACACATGCAACTTTACTCCTCCCCTCCTCCCATTTCAGGGAGACAGTCCGCCTCTCAAATATGGCAACACAGTGATGGTGACTCATGTTGTGGCAACAGCACTTTAGCAGTCAAAAGGGGACTCTATATGCTGTTTGTGTTTCTCACTGCTTATCCTGCTGCCTCCTCCCCCCATTGCCAAACACACACACACACACACACACACACACACACACACACACACACACACACACCCACCCACCCACCCAGCAGGTCGTGTATCCTGCATTTGCTCTGAGCAGAGTATAATCACATCTCTGTGTTCAAAAAACCCGTTAATTGGAGTGACTAGATTGAGAGCGGCAGCAGAGCTGGTGATAATTATTGCAGCCAACACAGATAGAATCTGAGCCATGAACAATTTCCTTATATGATAAAAAAAAAATGTGTGTGTGGTTTAAACACAGTGGGGGAGGGCAAAATGATGGCACAAATTTTTGGAAAAGATAACCCTCAAGCTATGAAGTCTCTTAACAGCGGGAGGATTAAGAGGTTGGGGCAACATGAGCAGCAGTAGAGAGAGATGGAGGCTATTAGGAGAAGTGGTAGTTGGGGCCTGTCTTCGGAAACAGAGCCATCTTCGTTTGGCAGACATTCAAACCCTGTTACACTGGTTCTATAGCTGCGGATACCCTGCGTGTCCTCTGATCTGGGCTCCGGGTCCTTTGGATTCACGCCGAGAAGCAGCTCAAGAGGAATGCTGCCTTCAAGTGCTCATTTGTAAGCGCCTATATTTCTGAGTCAGGAGAAATCGGAAATGGAGCTTGTCGCACACTCAGTCGCCTCGTGGTGGAAGTGATAACAAAAATGGGCCCATTGACCAAAGTGATCATTTGGCAGCTGTTGTTTTTAGGTGAGGAATCAAGCAGCACAGAGCTCCACTGTCCTGCAGCAGCAGAATGAAGCTCTCAGGCACGTGCATCCCCATGACGAAAAGGGGATCCACTTGTAAAAACACGGCACTACAAGTGATACAAAATTTGAAGGTTCCTTTAATTTACAACACAAATGCTTTCATGTTACGGCACAAAACAGAAAGAGGGTACGGTTGTTAATACAAGCATTACGCTTCCCGATTTTGTGTCCCTGACAAAAAACGCCAATCTTCTTAGCAATGGTCTTCTTTGTTCGCAGTAATTATCCTAATGCCAGCCCATTCAGACAGCTGACTCACAGCTGCACCTCCTCCTCTGCCTATCCAAAACAAAGAAAGAGACACTCACTTGCATCCTCATCCAAAGTCCTTTTTTTTGGGGGGGGGGGGGGGGGGGGGCCCCCCCTCAACGTGGGGCAAACCCTCAACAGCTATTGTGTCGGGGAGG
>NW_022280111.1:634024-641050 GCF_004355925.1 Anarrhichthys ocellatus | reverse complement strand
TGGCATGTGGCAAACACTTGCAACGTTGTGCATGTGAAGCCGCGCACGCACTCACACGTGGAGCCAGTAAGCTATCAAGAGCCTTCTGTAAGACACACTCAGGCCGGGTGTGGCGTCAGGCAATCTGTGCTGCTGCCTGATCTCTAATCTTTTAAGAGTTTAGAGGACTTCTGATCTGTATCGCAATCATCTGTCAGGCTCCTAAAATAAATGGCGAATGTGTGTTGTAGAGACACATAAGTACTATTGTGCTACTACTGGGATTGCTTCTTTCTTCTAGCCTTTACTTGTCGGCGGTTTATCGCCAGTAGACACAAAACCATTTGGTTACAGTCCGCTATCCTGAACCTGAAAGGGATAAATCGCCACCTTTTATGTGGATGAGACCGTTGTCAGGTGACCATTGAGCGATGCTGAGTGAACTGAAGATGGGCTTTTATTGTGAAAGGCAAAAACGGGAGAAACTAAGCTGTAATGAGCTGCTGTTGACAATGTGGAATAATAAAGAAATGTTTCCTTCCTGATTCATGCTGGTTCGGACACAAAGCCTCCTTGTTTGTATTTTATTATCAGCATAAGTTTAGGTGCAACTCGGCTACACTGTTTTGGGTGGGTGTTGGTAGCTTGCGTGCAATGCATCCTGGTACATGTAGGCTCTGTCGGCAAGGCTCCGCAAGCAGAAGAACTCAGCTCTCTCAGCCCTTATGGCTCGCACTGAGGAATGTATTGCTTCAATGGACATCATCACGAAATGGATATCTAGATACAAAGGTGGTTAATCTTTCCCTTTAACGAACCCGTCTCTAAAGGTTTGTTTTAGACTAAATATCTGTCTGTTCATACCTGCATCACAGACGTTTTCTATTTATGGTGCATATAGATGCTGAAAGACCTGAATCCGTCGAAAAGCTCCCTGATTTCTGATTTCTCTGTCTCTGTTTGGGGCTTTTGGGGTCACAGCATGAGGAGCTTACTGGCCTGCTGCTCTCTGGATGTCACATGAACTAGATCAGCTGAGCAACAGACCAATACACATGTGGCCAGCAGTGGAACAATCTATAAGAGATTATTTTAGATCATGGACACGGATCTGTCGAGACCTGCCTGGGTTTAGGACTAAGATAACGGAACACATTATTTCTCTAAAAGTTGTTTGGAAATGTCGTAGTTAGGTTAAATGCACGATATTGTTATGATAACGCCGGTCAGATTGACCTTTAGTCTTCTTAATTTATCTGCTACCGTCACATATCAGCCTGAATGTAAGTAGCAGCTCTCTTCAGATTACAACCAGAAGCCCAAGAATATGGAATAAATCAAGGATTTAATAAGTAAGAGAGCAATCGATACCATCTTTCCAACCGCAACAGGAATATTTCTGCTGGTGGTCACACAAGAAAAGAGCTGGACTCTGGTCGCCCCAAGCAGCACATCGGGTAAATGTCAGCCATGGATGAAATTAGATATACTGTCAGACAATATCCCAGAGGCCCTTCCTCAAATGCGACATTAATACACCTTTTCACATATTTCGGCAAATCCTTTACTTATGAAGCGGCTCACTGAAGTGATCAAGCAAACCTCTCCTCTGCTTAAACTGAAGGACTTCCCATTTAAATAAACACAAGATGCCTTTTTAGCTTAACTAAACTGAGCTGTTTCGGCATCTGACTATAAAGCAAGGAATCTCTGCATTTGTGTTACTTGATATATTACAAATAGAATACACAAATGTGCACGCGGTACTAAAATGCATCAGGATATTGCAATTCAGTCACCTTGACTTATTTCCATTGAATAAACAAGTGATAGTGGCCATGCAGCAGTAGGGGCGGAGCTTCGGGGCTCTGCGGAATGAAGCCAGCAGCTCACTGACTGCAGTTCCCTTTCACTGCTGGTTGCAAACACTGACGTCATAAACACTCTTCTTCACTTTCCTGGAATCACTGCGTGATGAGCGGTTCTCGAGAAGGCTGTGAGCGGCACTTTGGGGTGCCAAGCAATCTCAGAATAATCAAGCATTCCGAATGGCCACGCCCCCCTGACGACACTGCTAACAGCAATACCGGGAGCCCGAGTTTGGATTAAAAGATGGTAATCAGGTCAAATTATTAGTTTTACTTTGGAGTTTTCCTCTTCATATTTAGCTTTTAAGCAAAGCTAACTTTTGCTGAGCAGTGGCCCCGTGGCCCCAAGTGGCAATTGAAGGGTAACAAGACACTGAATTTGCCTTCATTTCCCAAGATTATCTTAAAGCAGCTGCTTTAAATACAAAGTCATGTTTATTTGTATCAAATCAAACGGTAAGTAAAGAAAAAAAGTTAACAAAGTGACTTACTTATGTCAATGACATAGCTGTCTATTCTAAAGTGTGCTAACCACTACAAGCTAATGTTCATACCAGACCAAGTAAAGCTGTAGAAGCTAAACCTCTGTGTGTAAGGAAATATGCAAGAGAGTGTCTTCTTTCTAATCAACATTTCACTAAGTAAGAGGAGGTTGGAGTTGTATCTTCTTTTGACAGATACATATTCTCACTTTAAGTACAGGCGAACTGCAACACAATGTGTGAAAGACTAAAAAATCTCTTTGTTGGAGACTGAGAGAGCGGTGATAGGTGGTGGGCAGTGCTTCCTCTAAAACTCACCACAACAAAGTGCTGACACAAACTTTGGCAAGTGGGCGAGCTTTCCACTTTGCCGTGCTATGATTTAACACGGTTCATCATTCACTTTTAGTTTTTCAGTCTGGACACGAGCAGACGAGCGGATCGATTTCTCCCGCTGGGTTGGAGATTGCCAAGTTGAACTTGCTGCCGTCTTTTCGGATGTCATACTGAGGAGATGATGACGGTGTGACGCTAGGATGGCTCTCATCATGTGATGCCACAGTGCATGTCTGCCGTAACTAGGTCGTCTGTACAGTCACCTGTTGTTAATATAATCGCACGAGGTTCAAGTTCAAAGTATCTTCTTCTATGGTCTCCACCGTCAATTCCTTTTGCTTCCTTCACCGCTACCCTTTTGAACTAGTCTCCTCTGTGTTATCATTCAAGTCCATCCAACTGTTTCTCAAACGTTAGTATGTTTTCAGAATAGCATAATGTTTGTCTTTACATTTGAGAATACAGATATTTCCGTGCGTCAAGACTTTAAAGTTAACGTCGTTAGAAGTTACGGTACACTGAGCTAACACCCTTTTCAGGGCTACTCATTAGCCTCCTTTAGCCTGCTTTTCACTAATTGACTGCCAAAGTTCCTTAAACAGACGTATGATATGATACATGATATAAATCAATGTCAAATAGAATGATAAGGGTGGTGGGGTCTTACTCAGTGTATTGGGCTAATGTGAAGCCTTGGACATAACTAAAATGTTCAGTGACATGTAAGCGAACACAAAATGAGCTATTAGAAAAGCTAAACCCCGGATCCAGTAGTAGGCTTCCATTTGGTGAGATGCTGCGTTCAAGTGCATCCAGAGCAAACCCTTCCAGCACCCGAACACTGTTCACCTTCCTAAACATCTTTCCTTACGTCCACTCACTGACACAGGCTATCATTTGTGTGTTAGCGCATCATTCTTTGACATTTTGAATCAACTTTATGTCAGGATGCTCACTGGGGATATTGACTGTAACATGACATTGCATCGATCAGTAGATAAGTGTTCATATCTATGATTTGTGTTCGCACTAAGCCCTTTTCCAAATGCTTTATAGGCCTTCTCCACATTCCTTCCCAGTGTTTGAAATTTAATTGGCGCCCTAACCCTCCATCATCTCCCTCCCTTGTTCTGTACTAAGCGATAAGACGACAAAGCAAGAAATTGCACCAAGACAAAAAAAAGAAGTCAGTGATATATGCTGCAGTGCCCCACACCTCTTTGTGCTATCACGGGGGACACGAGCCGAGGGAAAAGGCCTGAATGTAGTAACAAAAACCACTTTCAATTATGTATTTATCAGTGGGGCAACGGAGACAGGCTCCAGTCAGTGTGGCTTAAGTGCCTGGTTTTAAGGCTTTGTGGCTTCCTTTCTGGTTCCACACTGGCGCTCACCTGCCGGAACAACGGGGGAAGAACCCCTGCTGTGATTAGGTAATAGGTTTGGTTAGTAGTTCAATTAAAGTCTGAATTAAAGTATGCCTCAAGCATAATGTGTGTGTGGGTGATTGTATATACATGTAAATGTGAGCACACACTGTGGCTGATGCCCCCCCCCCCCCCCGAAGCACATTAACACACACTGGAGGAATGGATGGAGGGAGGCAACCATCATGGCTCTGGAGCGTGGCCTAGTTGCACACGAGGAGGATGGATGATGGGCGGGTTGAAAGGACACATAATAAGATAGAGCTATAGAGAGAGATAGATCTATAGATTTATATATATAGATCTATAGATATCTGTAATAGAAAACTCACATTCCAGGTGCTTTTTCTTTGGAGGTGTCTGTTCATGTGTGGTGGCTTTACACACAGCTCGGGCGACCTCGGATCCCGTCAGGCTGTACTGCGCCGCGGCGATGCGGTCCGTCAGCGTCTGACCCGACATCTTTTCCCTCCGTGGAGTCGAGCCTCGACTACCGAGCGTCCACTTATGGTCCTACCCCCCGACCCCCCTCACACACACCGAAATGAACGACTGACCTCAGTAATCCCAGCTGCCCTCGAAAGCACCACAGAAGCCCAGCTACTCGGAAAGAAACAGCAGGACACTTCCTACAGAACTGCAAATGATTAGAGTTGCATAACAATACTGGATTTGGCTGATTCCCGGTCAGTTGCGTTGGATCTGCTCGCGTTTCTGGAACAATCGTGAACTGACTTTCTTCCCTGAAGACCAGTATCCTTTCAGAAAATATATACAGGCAATTGGCTAAATATGTAAAGAAAATATCCAACTGGAAAATCTTAAACTGTTCCTTTTATTGTCGATGAGTTTTCTTACAGTTCCGTGTTATTTGTCGGCCAGCCTCCCTGATAAAAACGGTCCTCTCCGGATGATGCGTGTCGCTGCCTCCCCCCCTCCCTGTCTCCAGCCTCCCGGATAATCCTCACCACCACCAGTCCTACGGTCCTCGTGTATCAGGTCCAGGATGGCATCATCATTACCATCATCTCCCACCATCCAGTGCAGCGGTTCCTCTTCTGCTGCAGCCCCACCGTCAGCCTGCAAGCCCCGGCGATGCGCGCTTCAGCCCGGGTCGTTGGATGGCGGTGCCTCTGGTGGATTTACATTCTCTTGTTTATTTCATTATTAATTTATTTCGATTTTTCTCGACCCGCCTCCTTCTCTGAGTCAGGTGACGCAGTATTACCAACCCCCGCCGCTGCCTCTTTCATCGCGAGAGCTGGATGGAGGTTGTGGATGGGTGAGGACGCGAGGGGTTAATACAGCTCCTCTACAGACAAGCTTGATTCACGTCATGCTTCCACACTATGAAGGTCATATGAAGCGGGCTGCCTCAGTGAACATGTGTGCACAAAACAAATCAAATCACGTAGAATTGCAGCCAGTCAGCCTTTGTCGCTGTCCGTGGTGCTGATGTGGTCTCCTTAATGGTGGGACATTTGTCTGTTAATCACTGGTTTTCAGGTAGTGGAAGTACTCAGATCAATTGAATTACATTTGTACAACGACAATAAATGAGCCTCTTATCTTGTTAGAAAGTAAATACTGATTCAACAATGTGTAGCCAAAGAAGGATTTTACTGTTGTAGCTGGTCAGTAGAACTAGTTTATCAACCTTATATACAGTCTGCTAGTTTAGTCCAGTGGTTCTCCACCCAGGGATCAAGAAGTAGTTCTGCGAAAAGGTTGGGAACCACTGGTTTCATTTTTAACAATCATTGTATTTTATAAGCTCATCATATTTTATTTATCTGAAAAAATACTGTAGCTATTAACTGTAAGCTGTGAAGATAGAGTCAAATGTAGATTTCCCACATAAGTGCATCAGCTAATGTTCCTTCCAGCACGGCCACACCTTGTGCAGAAAATCTGACTGAAGACAGATCAGTGCCATGGACAGCAACAAAACCTGTGGCTCAATAGGTCTTTATCGCAGCAGACACAACGTGTCACAGCAGGAAAAGCACAGGTGTAATTAATAACGGATGAATTCCATTTAGCTGTTTGGGTTTCAGGCTCCTGGTGTTTTTAAAAGCGGGTTCATCAGAGCTCACTGGGACGTCTGAAGATGACGGAGCCGTCGTTAATGTTATTGGTAACACCTGAGCTTTTCCTACTACAACAAATCAAAATGTCTGCAGTGAAAAAGGCTTATTTGACATGTCGATATATCTTTTTACCAGCACCAGCACCAGCACGCACGCACGCACGCACACACACAATCAGAGGATCTAGTACATCAGGTGCATATTGTAAATACATTTTAAACGTCATGACGACAGTGACAGAGTGTTACTCTCCCATTAGAAATCTTTAATAAGTCACATCGATATGGAATGGCACAGCATCTTCACTTCATCCAAAAGGACTCACATAAAATGTTAAAAGTCAGTCATCAAAGCTGCTCCATATATACAAATAATTAAAATCAAATACAATAGCCTTTGAAAAGTAAAATAATCATTATAAATACAAAAAAAATGTACAAACTATTTTTCCATCATTTGTATTTCCCTTGTTCTTTAATGTACAAGGTTTTTCACTAGTGTTAGTCCCCCTCCCTCCCCTCCATGTTCTCACGTCTTGATGAGGCCTTCTAGAAAGTCCTTTTCCACCATTTCCTCGATGTTCTGTCGAGCTCGACTCCAGAAGACTTTCTGGCTCTCCAGTTTGTGGCCCTCCTTGTGGCCGGGGAAGGAGCCGTCTGCGGGGTTGCGGGTGTAGGCGGGACCTGTGCGGCAGCTGGCCTTGCTGTTGAACACCTGGCTGAGCAGGTTGAAGAAAGGCAGCAGCTGCTCCATGCTGCGGATCACGTAGAGGGTCAGCATCAGGTGGCCTGGCTCCCAGGACAGGGTGCGGGTGGAGCAGTCCTCCTCTGGGTTTTTCTATGGG
>NW_022280111.1:632419-633624 GCF_004355925.1 Anarrhichthys ocellatus | reverse complement strand
ATTATAAAAATGTATGTGCCGTCCTGCGGCCTGAATTAAGTGGGCTGCATCTTGCCAAAAAAACAGGGCCTGAGCGTTCCCCTGCACATACTGATAGATTCATTTGTCTCCATCATTTAATAACCTTGTGTAGACAGGGGGGGGGTACCTTTGCTCGTTTCCTCAGCAGCTTGGCCAGTCGGACCACGTAGGGTTTAAACTCTCTCTGGTGAGTCCCTTGTCGCCTCACTTCCAATCCTGAATCATCTGACGCCTCTGGGATGAAGGCCCAGCGGTACCTGTAATGAATCAGGACTCACTCAGAAATAACACCATTTTCAGCCATTTAACAAGTCACCAGAGCTTTAAAAAGGAGCAATATTCAAATGTATTATTCATATGTTAGCCACATACTGAGATATAGAAATTATTCCATTTACTATACTATCATTGCAAATAATTCGTGCTGCATGCATCCATCCCCAATAGGGACATTTTAAACTAATTATCTCTGTAGCTGTTTCCCTAAGCCAATCACAGAGATAATTATGAGCAAGGCTTGTCTGTACTGACATCTGGAACTGAGGCAGGCTCTCGGGGGGCAGGGCCAAAGCCAGGTCCAGGAGCTTGCAGGCAGACAGATAGAGGTTGAGCCAGCGCTGGCTGTTGTAGGAGGTGGAGAAGCCGTTCCCACCAGAATAGGTGGCCTCTAACCCGGCCACGGACGGCCCCGACGTCCTACAGATGGACAGGAGAGGAGAAATCGTCAAGCGAACACAGGCAGAAGTGATTTTATTATGCTGCAATCCAGTCTGTATCATCAACCGATAACATACCTTGATATGTCTTCGTCTGCCGTGAGCTCCTGCTCCATGAGAAGAAACACCTGAACCTGCAGGGAAACACATGTAGAATGTGTGAATGTGTGTGAGTGTGTAAAATATGTGGAGAGGGCTGAAAGAAAGAAACATTTAAAGACATATCAAGTGAGCCAAAAGAGAAAGAAAGAGACTGCAGTCAGCCACGTCTAGTTCTCACCAGTTCAGTGATCATGGTGGGCCACAGCGAGGTGAGGTGTTGAGGTGACATGCGCAGCAGCAGCACTCTGAAGAACAGGAACACCTGAGCATGAAGGATGGGCACCTGAGGCAGACGCAGGCTCTCCACCAGACGCTCTGAACACACACACACACACACACACACACACACACACACACACACACACA
>NW_022280111.1:597077-632409 GCF_004355925.1 Anarrhichthys ocellatus | reverse complement strand
CACACACACACACACACACACACACACACACACACACACACACACACGACGGAGGTGGCGAGTGCAGTTAGCATGACACACAGACTCACGATTTCCCTCACATTTAAGGGAAATACACCAGGTTGAAATCTACCAAAATTGTCCTTTAGGTTTCATTTTTATGCTGTTTGTTGTGGGAACGTGTACACAATCTGTATATGACACTAGTACATGTAGAATATACTGCATGCGTGCATTGTTTACCTTGTATGTCCG
This sequence comes from Anarrhichthys ocellatus, assembly GCF_004355925.1. Lineage (NCBI taxonomy): Eukaryota > Metazoa > Chordata > Actinopteri > Perciformes > Anarhichadidae > Anarrhichthys > Anarrhichthys ocellatus. The sequence continues at coordinate 632,154 of NW_022280111.1, read as the reverse complement.
GCAGGTACTTCTGGTACTGGTCCACCTCACTGCTGTAGATGGTGAAAGCCAGGCGTTTGAGCAGCATGGCTCTCTGCTCCAGCTCAGCGTCTCTGTTGGTGAACAGACTCAGAGAGCTGCTCTGGGCTACAGCCACCCGGGCTGAAGTGAAACACACACACACAGTCATTATTAGTCTATCCGGTAGCTATTTAACCTGTTAATACGCTTTAACTCACTAGGTTTTTTCCTTATCAAAATCCTATCAAGGATCTAAGGATAGTGGGTGTCATAGGTTGTACAGATTTGTGATATTGGGCTGTATAAACAAAATGGACGAAACTTGTTTAACTATTTCACGTCAGCATATTTTTTTTGCAGGGCTACAGACTTAACAGGAGTGGAAATAGAAGTGCGTGTTTGGATCAAGAACACTTCAGGATGAATTCTGCCTGAGATGAGGCATGAAAAGGGCAAAACACTCAGCGTCCCGTCGATGTCACATTGAAACAGATGATGTGCTAAACGGTCTGCGATCACACCCGGAGCCAATATCTACACATTTATAACTGAAACTGAAGAATCGTGAAGCTTACTCATGAGGTCTCTGAATGTGGTCTTGTCATGAGTCATCAAGTGGTCAATGATGGCTCTCCAGCTGAAGAGTTAGGAAAATTAAAATGAGTAATTAATTAACAAACAACCCCCTTACATCTGGCAAGAACATGGACCATTCCAAGATTATGTTGACAGAATATTTATGTAAAATGTGTTTTTGACTTTAATGCATCTCTGTTGTCCCCGAGTTCTTATTCTGACCTTTTAAACAAAGAGCAGACTGACAATAAATGTCCTCTATTAACATAATGTACGTGCATTCTGTATGTCCCTTAAAACTGACAGGGAACACACGCTCATGCTTCTTATTTATTTCAAACAAAATATCAAATCCAAAATAGGTAAATATCCAAGACCTTTGTTTGATTACACTTTGTGGATGGATTTATAGATGAGTCGCACAAGAGAAATATAGTTCATAAGCAGTTAATAATAAAATTATGCTCAAGCTGTTTGAAGAAATCAAAAGGACATAATATATATATATGCAACTACAGAAACTATCAGTGTGCGTTTTAAGATTATATTCTATTTTTATTTTATACTTACAATTGTGAAAGTAATTTGGAGTGTCAGGCTCATAAGTGCATCTTTAGTTATTGCATCCAACATCTTGAGTTAATGTCTTTTCTCTCTCTCTCATAGTTAACATTTCAGCTACTCTGTTAACACCAGTTGTAAACGGTTTCCTCTCCGACTCACTGGCTGACGCAAGAGGAGTCCATCTGGAAGAAGGTGTGGTCCATGAAGAGGTCGAAGGCCTCCTTCTTCCAGGCCCGGCGGGTGTACTGGTACCCACTGAGGCTGCTCAACAGTTGGATGCAGGCCCGGTAGCTGGGGGCGTTGTGAGCACTGGCAGGAGAAACGGGAAACACTTTCATATAACATTGACATTTCATGTGTTGCACCCTGTAAAGAGGTTCATAGTGATGTTAACTTGTAAACATTTGGCCAAAATACAAACCTGTGGTTGCGGAGGTAGGGCACTACGTAGTGCATGATATTAACCAGCAGTGGGATCACCCTCTCCTTCTCGTCACTGTAGAACACCATGTCCAACAGATGAGCCAGCACCTGGTGAACAAATACACTCATGTCAGTCTGACACATGCTTTCAGTAGGCATGGCAACATGGAGTGAAGATCCTCCAGATTCAAAGTGGGCGTTCATCTTGAATTATTGAGCTCCTTTATTCCTTAGCTGGCAAAGTATATTCTGTATATGCAGTAAATTGCTGCGCCAACCAACAGTATGACAAAGTGCACTGCAGCATTATGTTGATGTATTGCTTTGAATAAACACATTAATCCGTAAGATGCAAAAAGCAGTGAAGCACAGACAGAATCTGCATAATTAGATCCACTCTGAGCTAAAATAGCCAAGATGGAAGACGGTGGTCTCTGATTTCAATTGTCCAGCTCATGTCCATCACCACACTGAGTCCAGTGGATTGATTCATTGGTGCACTGATGATAATTGAAGTAGAGGTAGCTGGAGTGTGTTAGTGTACTGTAGGGCTGTGCCTGAGAGCAACAGGCCTAAACATTGCTGCTAAGTGTGAGTGAGAGAAGCAGAAGAAGAAATAACAGGCGGGGCCGCTGACTGATGGACCGAGAAAACAGGAAGGAAGGAAGGAAGGGTTTTGCTGAGTCACAGAGACATGAGTGTTTTACCTCGGCCAACAGTGTGAGGGCGTGAACGCTGTACACTGATGGAGTGAAGCTGGAGGCCTCCATCACTGTGAGCATTAAATCTACAAAACACACATAGCAAACGTTAGCAGCAGCTACGTAGCGAGTACTGCCATGCTGAAGCATGCAGCCACTGATCAGAAGCATCCAAGTGCTCCGTTCTGACCCCTCTCACATTCAGATTAGTATTTTACACTTGATTTAGCTGGATTACATTAATCCCCGACATTAAAATACATCTCTGGTACAAACACAGAAATGACCTTCCCTTGCCAAAATACAGATTCCCCGGAACACAAAACATAAGAAGGACAGTATCCAAGTTGCCTGCTGAGTAACTCACTGACAACACAACAACAGTGAAACAATCTGAATCAGACAGCAACATGATTTTCCGTCCACAGTTTTGTGGAATGGATGTAAAATGCATTTCAACTAGACTTTTAAAAATGAATATTGCATATTCAATGACACAGATGCGGTCTTCATTGGCCCTTTTCTCCAGTGCAATTAGTGGCAGCGCACCTTCTACATCAGCTTCCAGGTTGGCTCCATCCACGACTATCTGGGGAGAGGCCTTCACCTCCAGGTTCCTCCTCAGCCACGTGGTTTGCTCCAGAGAGGAGCCTGCGATCGTCCCGATGGCCTCCACCACCTTATGGGTCACATCCTGTACACGCAAGTTACATCCAGTTACTCGTTTCTACTGTGGTTCACTCTCTGATCCTGTACGACTACACAGCAGGAAATGAAAGTAGAACTTGTATGTTATTGAAGTTAAAGGAAAGAAATATAATATATTATAAAATATGATGGAAACAACATTACCTGCAGCTCCCGTTGGTCCTTCTTGCTCTCCAGATTGGGATTCTTCAAAATGAACTCATTCAGAACTCTAGAGAAAACAAAGAAAGGGAGGGCCAGGTCAAATAAATTAAAGCTGGTGAACTCTCCACAGACTGATTCATTCAGATCCACACTGTGACCATTTAACTGAGAGCAGACCACTAACATCCACGAAACCTTTAAGTATAAGTGTACGAGTTATAGCCAGATGTTGTGAGTAAATTGGGACATCTGCACCACAATTAAAAGAAGAGAAGGAAGAGAAACCGACCCGAGTATTAGAAACTGTCCGGGGGCCGGCAGGCCTAACGGTACCGAGTCCTTCAGCAGTGCCAGCAGAGATGGCCAACTGTCAACTAAACTGGACACAGAGATCCTAGGACACAAAGGGTCATGAATGCAAAGTAAAGAGGTTAGAAGGCCTTTATAAAAAGCAATAGTGGCCTCTTTCACATTAAAAAGGATATACAGTATAAATATATCTCACCTCTGGACATAGGCATAGAAGAACTGCAGCATGCAGACCTCCAGAGAGAGGTGCTTCTGTGGGGAACAGTGAAGAAATAATGTTATTGTCATGAATGGCTATGAACAAGGTGAAACTAAGACACAAGTATCAAAGAGTGTGAAAAAGTGATCGAAAGATTGCACTCAGAACCCCACCTTGTCCTTTGCGATGGCAGGCGGCTGCTTGAGGACCTCTTTGACCGTCTGCATGACCGTCTCAGTGCGCATGGCGCTCACCGAGCGAACCAGCTCCACCAGCAGCAGCTGCTCCTCACTGGCTAAAGGAATCACCTGAGAGACATTGTTTAGCTTGGTGTTAAATTTACTATTTAAATACATTTTACTTTGACATGTTAACAGAAATGAATACGTGTTGCTGCTTACTACATTGACCAGAAAGTAAATGAAATCTGTCATTCTGGGCTTCAACACAATACGTTGTCTTTACCCACCTTGTTTCTGACTGGAGTCTTGACCTGTTTCCTCTCATTCCACACATAGGCGATCGCTGCCATGAAGTGAGCACCGTGGTTCATGGAGATTGGACCCAGCAGCTCGAGGATTTGCTGCCGCAGGTTCTGTAGAACAGGTGGAGGCAAGGAAGTAGTTAGGTTAGACTTAAACAGCTGATGACTTACTGTGTAGACTGTTTTGTTTACAGGCCGTACAGTCACTAGTAACATACTGCAAGTATCTTTTGGTGTATAACACAGCTGAACGCTAGAAGTAAATCAAACACTGTAGTATTTCCTTAAATTACTAGACATTTCATCTTCAGATGTTTATCCAGTTAACTGACACAAAATCAATTGTCAAACAACGTTATCTGCATTCAGGTTGAGGTGCTGTTGAGTTTGTGTGAAATGTTCAAACTGACAAAGATGTTCGTTGCAGAAGGAAGTTTAACAAGCAGCTTTTTAATGCCACACGCCGTGTAATCAGAACAAATGATGTTCTGTAGAGCAGTGATTCTTAACCATGGGGCTGCGGCCCACGATGGGGCCGCGAACGCCACCTAGAGGGCCGCAAAAAACTTTCAGTTTTGCACCTGTGGGCCGCGGGACCGCATAGGTTATCAATTGAAGATACCAGAGATATTACTGTTCTCCATGAGACGCTCAGTTACAATATAGCTTCCCACCACCTGGTGGCGGCAATGCGTCAGTCAGTTGTTTAACAAGCTACAATATGCAGAAGAAGACACTCAGCTAGCCGCTAGCCCAGGCATGGGCAAACGGCCGTTGGGCTTTTTAATCCGGCCTGTCAAATATTGGTACAAAATTGTCCAAACAAACTATAATAAAGACTAGAGCTGGGCAGTATACCGGTTTTAATTTCCCGTATAACATGAATTCTTCACACACCATTATACCGGTGCATAGCCAAAACAACTGCTGTCTGCTGTCTGCTTTCAACAGGCAGCTAAACGTATTCTTTGCTGCTAATGTACAGCGGTCAGCGCTAGTTGTCTTATATGTATTGAGAGGGAACCCTAGTCATGGTCATAACTTTATAACAACAATTAACAACCCACAACTAATGCTCTTTAACAGAGAAAAACACAACAGCACACAACAGTCGGTGACACATAAACAATTTGTAACACTAATAATTGTACATTTATAAAATTTCACCGCCGAACTGCATGCTGGGTACAGCTCGCTCGCGAGCCTGCTTGCTAGCACAACAGTCTGCTAACAGCTGGGAGAGGCTCCGTCGCTCCAGTAACGTTACATTAAAGAACAGAACAGAGCGATGCAGGATGAACAAAGACAGACCGGAGCAGTGTTACATCAGTGTTACATCATTTAATGAATCATAAACATTATATGATTTAACCACTAGAGGGCAGCAGTGTTACATCATTGAATGAATCCTAAACATTATATGATTTAACCACTAGAGGGCAGCAGTGTTAAATCATTGAATGAATCATAACCATTACACGATTTAACCACTAGAGGGCAGCAGTGTTACATCATTTAATGAATCATAAACATTACACGATTTAACCACTACCACTAGAAAAAATGAAGACGACAGTGGTGCCATACACCCCCCCCCCCCCCAAAAGTGTAAATGTGTGCGCAAGTACAATCCTGACTTTCTTAACACTTTCAGTGTGTGGAATGTGGGCTAATGCTATCAAACGAAGCACTGAAGCCTTCAAAAATAAAGCGACACCTAGCGACGAAACATCCAACGCTCGTGGGAAAGCCTGTTGGGCTTCTTGTTGTGTATGCAGGTTTACATACACATGATAAATAAATGTCTTTGTGATCATCACATTGTATCATCTCATTTATTTGACAAGGGTTTTGCCTGTTCAACTCCGCGAGGACGCCGGCGTCCTCGATCCCCTCCCCTTCCGTTCCGTTCCTACGGCTTGCTTGCGCAAACTACGTCACAAAACATGGCCGTGTTTGGTATCCCAGCATGGCCAAAACCCTCATCTTTGCAAAGAAATCATCGATTTTCTTTCATTTCTTATGGATTTTTCACAAAAGGAGCCCAAACACACACTGTCCAAAGTCGCCATAACCGCTGCAAGTCGGATCTTGCAGCATTTCGACAGAAAAAGACACATTACAGACCCAACAATGTGCTAGCGGATGTTACCATGGAGCTAGTAGCTTCAGTTAACGCTAGTACTTAAATTACAAACCTTATCTTCCTCTTCTATAAGCCGTCAACCAGTGTATAACCTTGCGTAACTGAGCTACACTCATACTCGATCGTGCGCTCAGTCGCAGCCGTTACGCACAGTAAGTCCGCTACTTACATACCACGTCTTGGAAAAGAAACACTGTAGAATCGTCATACTTTGTCCAATCTTCTTCAAATTTGAGGCAGTTGTTCACTGATAGTGTAGTTACAGCCCGATACTATCATTTACCTGTACAGATACAGCCACAGGCAGTTATTTATACTGAAAGATACTTTTTTATTTTATGCGGACAAAAATCTTCAATTTTTACTGACTCCAAAGGCCCACTGCTCTGTTTCTATATGACCTACAGGTTTTCTGACACTTCTGATGTATATAGAGAAGCTACAGCCATTTTAATTTGGGTATGTCATTTTAGGCGGTTTTGCTCCAAAATAGGGGTGGAGTTGAATAGGTAACAATATAGTTATTGAATACAAATCAAACCAAGAGTGAGATCAATTAGTTAAACTAATAGTGTTAATATTTGAATGGGCCCCGGGACACTTTGTACTTGAAAAGTTGGGCCCCGAGGTGAAAAAGGTTAAGAACCCCTGCTGTAGAGGATAAATATCACCATATTATCTCACTGAAAATTACATTAACAACCCACCTCTGGAAAGATTTTAAATAATATCATCTGGATATGGGTAATAACTTCTCAAATAAAAGTTTAAAAAAAGGTTCCTCAGTGCCGGTAATGAGATTCAATTCTTACCGCTGAGACCAGTAATCAAACTATTTTATATGGAGTTACATTACTTTCTCTGGAGAGTATTTTAGGCCTGGCTGCCCACACATCACACCTCTGAGATTTTTCACTTTGCTGAGTACACTGCACACTACAGTGTGTTAAGTGCTGCAGGAGCCATATCTGAAAATATATGTGAGCTATCATTGCATTTCTTCTGCTTGGGTAAGTCTTAAATGAGTAAAACCTCTGAACGCATGTTGCCTGGTGTACCTTAGTGGAGCCCAGGTTGATGTTGGACGTAGAGGCAGCAGAGGCAGCAGCTGGCTTGTCTGAGCTGTCGGCCTGGTGGAGGACGCTCCACAGCAGGGTGACAGAAGACATGATGGTGTGGAGGATGGAGAGGATGCCGGAACGAGCCTCAGCCAGGTGCTTCTGGTCAACGCTCACCTGTAACTGAGGGGCGACAAGACACTCAGTATTCCGTTATGCAAAGAAGTAGATAATATCAAACATGTCTTAATGCAAATCAAACTCATGAATACAACAAATTAATGTATAAACTGCAGCAAAGGAGGACTGCATTCATAATTGCTATATATGCAGTGTGTGGAGGTTGTAAACAATCACTGAGGAATGAAAGAGCAACTTGTTGGTGCTCGGCGCCCTCACCTGGTGGTACTGAGAAGTGGGATCCAGCAGGCAGTAATGGATGATGGCTGTCACCCCCTCCAACACCGTCAGAATCAGGTCAGGAGGGATGCAGAGAGCCATCCACTGGGGTCTGGAACATAGAGGGAGAGTATGCAGTCTTATCAAATATTTTTGAAAAAAATGTATTACATGCAAAATTCTGAATGGGAAACATGTTGATCACAATTGGTACATCAGAAAGAAGGATGACATGCCAGACAGCTATTGCATCTTGTGGTCAAGAGTGCCATCTGGTGACCAAACCCTCGCTCAGCCATTGTATTGCATTGTACTGCCTGTGTGATGGTGTGTCATAATAGCTCATCAGTACGATGCATGTAGATGTTAATACCTGGTGTCAGTTAGTCCGGTCTCGTAGCGGTACTGATGAAGAAGATTGTCCAGGTTCTTGCACAGCTGCAGAGTGACTGAGGCCACCACCCTCCTCAGCACCCTCCCCATGTACGGCAGGGTGGCCGTGATGAGTCCTATCCACTGGGGATGCATCTTACACGCGTGGTGCTGATGCAGAGCCCTGATCACGGCACACAGGAACATCCCCTGCGCCGTGATCGGCTGTCCGTGGAGGTACTGCAGTGATGTCATTGGCTGCTGAGGGTTGACGTGCTCCACCTCCCCGCCCAGGATCTCGAACCCGGCCCCGGCGGCGCCTCCTGTTCCGACGCCTCCCGCTCCTCCTCCCACGGGTCCCCCTTCTCCTCCTTCGTCAGCCGGCACCAGGACCCTGTGCTCGAGAACCACCAGGCTCTGCAGCAGTCTGAGCAGCTGAGACTGGACGGCGCTGCAGCTGTCTATCTGGTCCTCTGAGAGGTTGATGACACTGTCCTCCGACAGACCTTCCTCCACCGTGGCCACGTTGGCCCCTGCCACCTGCTGCTCGTGCCACTTCTGGGCGCTGAATATGGAGGAGAGCAGGCAGTGGAGAACCACTTTCTGGACTTTGCACTTAGAGAGGACGTCACTAATGAAACTAGCAAAGCCCTTCGCGGAGCCACCTGTGACTTTGACCAGCTCGCTGAAAAGGAGCGTGAGGACCTCCACGCTGGTCAGCTGCATGGCCCGGTTCCCTGCCAAGTCCTGAGGGCCTGCTGTCAGGTGGGCAGAGTAATAGCTCCTTAGGAAGTACAGACAGAGTGAGATGATGATCTCCAGGTACATGGCGCTGCGGAATGAGTGGGAGTGGGAGTCCTGGGGGATGGGGCAGTAGAAGTCTTTGCCCATGACGGAGACCCTGTGACGGGCTAGGAGGTTTTGGAGCAAGGACAGCTGCGGAGTGTACGTGTTGTTGATGCTGGTGGTGGAGATGGCACTTACGAACCCTGAGGGTGCGGCTCGGAGCATGGCTGCAATGGCCGACAGGGCGTGGAGCGCCCGGGAGGAGTCGTACAGCTGGAGGTAGAGCAGAACGTGCTGGTAGAGAGGATGGATATTAAAACGAGGTGGGGCAGAGGATGCTCGGCGTCCCGTGACAGTGACCCCCCCGACGGTCCCGACAGAGCCGCCGCTGGGTGAGCCGGTGTCACTCTCAATCTCCGACACCTCACCTTCCCCACAGCTGTACCAGTTCTCGAGATCCAGGCTGTCCCCGAAGAAAATACTGGTTGGCAGCAGTTTTTCAGCTTGAATCGCCATCTTTCTCTGCCTCGCCTCCTCTTTCCTCTTGGCCTTCTTGATCTTGGGCTTGGCCCCCGGTGACTTGTCCGCCAGCCTCTCCATGATCTTCCCTTTAAGGCTGAGCTGGGTGCTGCTGTGGCTACGTTTACGGGCCTGAGGGTCGTCCACCTGCAGGTTGTGGTCCGGGGTGGCGGGCTCGGAGCCGTCTGGCAACATGACGATGGAAGGTGACGAGCTGTGACGGGTGATGCCCTCTCTGTGCTCGTCCTCTGCAGATAGATCAGGCCGCGTAACAGAGAAGAACTCTAGCGTGCCTCCAGCCAGCATCTCGGGCAGAGTCTGGTGGTTGGAGCCTGGAGGAGGTCCAGAGTCAAGACGGGGACCAGTGGAGGTATCTGAGGAGGTGCTGTCTGTGTCCGTCTGGGGCCAGTTTTCAGGTTGAGATGAGACTTCAAAAAAAGATCCCTCGTCTACTAAACTCAAAACGCGGTCTATCAGCTCCTTTATAACAGAGGACACAGCCTCCTCTATAGAGTCCTCACACATGTCACAAGAGGAACCGGGCTGTTGGTCTGAGCCATTGACTGTGCTGCTGGCAACCTCTGGTTCCTCAAAGCTGCAATTTCCCACCGTAGAGGATCGAGAACCACTGGACTCAGAGCTCTGGAGCTCCCCCTGCTGGACGGCAGGCGGATATTCACCAGCTAGTTGCAAGTTCTCGTTGCTGAGGCTCAGCAAGGACAGGCTGTCACTCAGGGGGTTGACAGTCAGACAGAACGGCTCCATGTCCCCCATCACCAGGCCTCGGAGCTCCTCTTGTGTCCCCATGTCCCCTTGACCGAAGTCTTATGAAAGAGAGAGGAGAACCTTTTATCACAAACAGTCAACCTGGAAACAATTTAGATATAAAATGATGCAATAACTTCCAGTAAAACTGAAAAAGCAGTATTGCTGGCATTTGCTTACTGTCGGAGAAGTCAGAGTCCCGGGTGTAAAGGGGTTCTGATGGCCCTTGTTCCTGTGGTTCAGGGAAGACCTGGGCCCAGTGGCGCTGGGCCTGGACCCTCTGAATGGATACTCGGTGGGTCTTGGGGTGGAGCAGAACTAGGAGGAGGGGCTCTAAAACCCGAGCAATGTCATGTCTCTGAAGAACCTGATTCAGCCAAGCCCGGCCAACAGCGCTAGTGCACGGATCCCAGTAACTCAGACTGTCCAGCATGATGAAAAGAGATCTGTGACGGACAAAGGGAAAAGAAAATGTACAGGAAGGGCACTTGATGCAAACTGTATGAATGGAAAATCCCTTGAAATGAACTCAAATCATTTCCATGTGGCTGTATACCTGTCAAAGGTGCGATTAAAAGGCGAAGATTTGGTGATGTTCAAATCTCGCGTCAAATGCCACAGCACAGAGAACTTCACGTGGGCCTCCAGCTGAATTCTCTGAAAGAAAAAAGGTGCGTGAGCATGGATTTCATTGACAGATTGTGAGGAAGTGCGTGCAGTTCTTTTGCGTGTGTTTCCACTGCACTAACCTTGTCTCTGTGCATGAGCTGCTGGCTGATGACGTCCTCACAGATGCTGGAGGACGGCACCAGGTTGTGGAGCTGGTAGAAGAGCTCTACGCTGCGCTGATGGTGCTGAGGCGTTCCTTCACTCAACTGGTCCCACAGGATCAGAGCTACTCTCTGGGGGGAAAAGATTAGAGATGAAACAGAGTCAAGACCATCAAAAAAAAAAAAAGTTCCACTGTGACGTAAAACGAGACCTCTACCTTGAAGAAGTTTGTCTTGTCAGCGATGTACTTTAGGATTCCCTGAGTGAGCGGTGGCCTGATGACGACGGCTACTCGACCCTGGCTGGGGCTCATGGGCTGGGCGGAGTCGGCGCCGCCCCCGGATGCGACGCTCTCGGCGGTCACCATGGCGACCGACTGGGTGAGTCCCACGAGGTCCATGAGCAGGGAGATGGCCACGCCCTGCAGGCTGAAGTCACTGGCCAGGCAGCAGGCATCCATCAGGGTCTGCAGCCACGCTGGCAGACGGGCCTGCTCACTGTCTGTATCGAAGCAAGGCACATATAAAGTCCACATACAACAACTGCATCAAAACAGAGGGACGCTATTCCACTGACAGACATTTACCCGACAACACAATAAATGCATCTTGTACTCACTGCTGTTATTGTTTCCAAACTGCTCTTTCCAATTTAAATACCATAAGTACTGGCACTACTCTTTGAATTTTTGATGAGACAGCGTTTTTGGCACTTACCAAACTGCTCTTCCTGTGCGGGTGAGGACTTGAGATTGCCCTCTGCGATGTAGACAGGGAAACTGGAGCATTCCAGGAAGAGCTGGCAGGCAGCGGTGAAGGCAGCGACACCCTCCCTCTGGAGGAACCCTGCTTCTGAGCACGACTCTATATGATCGCTGTGCTGGGAGCCTTCTGAAACCAGGGGCCCCGACTTTATAACCTCGCCTCTTTCCCCCTCGGCCTTGTCCCCCCGCCCGGGCGTAATATACAAGGTGATGAGTCGGGAGAGAAACTGCTGGAAGTGCTCCAGGCAGCACTGCATGACCGGTTTGTCCAGAGGCTTGGTCTGAGACGCGCCTGAGGAGCGGTGGGCTGTTTTGACCCCTGGCTGGGGCTGAGCACTTGGCTCCGCCTCCTCCGGGCCGTCGCCCTGGTACTGGATGAAGTCCGTGAAGCCACTTTCGGAGCAGCGACTGCCGGCAGGGTTTTCCAGATCCTCAAACACCTCCCCACTGGCAGGTCGCTCCAGAGCGGAAGGCAAAGCCTGCAGGAGGACAGAGGAGGATGCGTGATGAAGAGTAACAAAAGCCCTGATGACGGCTACAGCAGTTAGGTGTCACAGTGAGTGTTTCCAGTGAGCCAGCAGCATGCACAATATCTGTGCACCTCAATGCAATGAACTCTTTGTTAACGCACTACACTTGAAATGTCCAAATGATCCAACAGCTAGCCCCACCAACCAGATCTAACACACTGGATTGCAGTCTGCCAACTATTTGATGGACAGATCCTTAAATAGAGAGACCTGCACTAGACAACAACTATATCGAATGTATTCATGTTTTGCAGTTAAGTCCGAATGAAAAATATATGCTATGTGCTGCAAATGACCACAGTAGGGTTTGGCAAACTGACCGTTTCGAACGTGAGACAATGTAAATATAAATGCTTATTTTGGCTTACCGTTTGTACCGACAAGTCCATCGCTTTCATATCTCTGACTGTTTAGGGTCATTGAAGGCAGTGATGCAAGACTGCTTTGAGATAATATTGGATTTACAGGATTCTTGCCTGTATTTTTGCCAGTGCACCGTTCTGTACACTGGTCATACAGTGACGATGTATACACAGCTGTTGGGCTTGACCTGAGGAGACAGAGCTGTACACCAGGCTGCCGCAGACAGACAGAGGGATGTGACTTCTTCATGATGTTTGTAACAGTCAGCCTTTAGGAGCCTGAGGGCGTCCTGGGAAGCATTCGGATTGAGGCAGCGTTCACATGCTGGAGCCTGGACTCAGATGGCACGTTAGACAGCAAATTCTCTATATGTCCCTCAGGGTGGGGGGGGGTTGTAGTAAGTATTCAGTGGATGTATGTGGAATGTTTTCCACTCCGACGAATACGGCCCACCCAGGAGGCATCGCTCGCTCGTCTACCCCTCTTTTTCCTCAGAGAGAAAAGGCGAGCTGGGCTCAGCTGTCGCTTAACCATCTTCTGTCTTTCTACGTTCCTTTCCTCTCTTCTGCCCCTCATGGGCCTACCTCCATCTATCTAGCCCCCGATCCATCTCCCGCCAGCGGACTGTTTGACTGAACCTAAAAATCGCGCCTCGCTGAGCCCTCGAACACTTAAACAACCAGGTTGCTGGACGGGGACCAGGAGCAACAGGATGGCCAAACGAAGCGTTTGGCCTGAACAAGTCTTCAAATGCCTCGTGTCGAGGGAGTGCTGGAGGACAGGGCCAGTCGTGGGACCACCCAGCCAAGTGCAGCACAGGCTACAGAGCCGGAAGGGGCCCTGTTCAGGGACCAGGGCACACCATCAGAGCCTGAACTGATGGGATTTCTGGGCAGTAACTTGTAGGGGAAGTGGGTCAAACTGGGATTTGCTCTGAGTTGGGCAGCGACAGGGTCTATGTTTTTATCAAAAGACTTTTAAAAGGATCAGAGACCAAACAGAGTTATCAGCTGGCAGGGGGTTTCAAAGTACAGGATTGGCATAGCAGGGGCATCACTCTTGTTTGGGTGCTTGTGAACAATTTGAATTTCAAACTGACTGCTAAAGCGAACAGACACTCTGATCTTATCGTGATTTAAGTGGCAGGAAAAACATGACACCTTGTTTCTGATGGAGAGGAGCAGTTCCCTTTCAATTTTGTACAACTTTTTTTTTTAAACACTTTTCCTCACCCGTTTGTCCTCCTTGCCTCTGCTCTTGTCACTTGCTGAGTTTGAGCGATTGGCGTGGCCCTGGGGGCCCGATGGCAGGGCCAGAGGGGACACCAGCGGCGGCTGCACTTTGCTGAGGATCTTGGAGCAGAGACGAAGGCAGTGGGTGAGCTCCCCGAGGCCCAGGGCCTGCAGGTGGCCGGTCAGAGCCGCCACCATGCGCAACAGCAGCTGAGGAAGATGCTCCGTCTGGATCTCTATGTAGGTCTCCTGGAAATGTCGGAGACGGCCAGACGTGAAGTTAGCACGTGAGAGGAAGTGAGGTGCAATTATTGAGTATCTGGGAGGAGGTGAACCTGATATAATGTAATCATGGCCCTAATTATGGCTTAATTTATTATCAGGAGAAAATATTATCTGCTACTCTCAGTTTTGGCCTAAAAATTTGAATATTAAAAAGCCTGCGATAGTTAGGATGCAAAGATTCAGCTGTTTATATGTTGCGAGACCAACGTTTATTCAAAACCATCTTTTTGTTTCATATTTAATTCTAGTAACAATATAATCATGGTTGTCGTCGTTTTTTAAACAAAGGAGGCTCTGCACACTTAGATCCACTTCAAATAGTTAGTGATGCATTTATCATGACATATATTGGACCTGGGGACCTAAATGTACAGACCCTTCTATTCACTTTGGCGTCTTCTCATCAGTTTGATTTGAGTTTTTAGTTGTGAAACAAATATTTTGACTCAACAAGCAAAACACATTTTTATGAAAGAAATAAGAAAGTGCAAACTAGAACAAAATAAAATCATAAAATGAGCATTATACCATGAAGTAAATTAGAGGAGTCATATTTCTTATAAATATGTGAGCAGTGCAATAGCATATAGCTGCATGCATGCTGAACAGAAAACACACTGGGCGGAGATTTCATTTTCACAAGATCCACACCAAACAGCCAGAGTAGCTTTCCACCACATCACTGTTTCAATCCCACTTCCTCCTCCAGATCATTTGTTTTGGCATTAACATATGACAGTAATGTCTGAAATGATCACTCAAAGCAGGGCAGGAACAAAGATGGCCTGAGGGATGTTGGCAGGACGTTGCAGAAATGTTATCGGAGCCTCAGTGAAGCAGGGTGAGGTGAAAGAGCAGGAAAGAGCAGTACTTTACCTGGCAGATTACCCTCATGCTTCTAGTAGGCTTAAGGAGAAAGAGCAGATAGTTTCAACAGACAGGAGCAAGCAGAGCACAGGCCACACAACACCTGGTTTGCAGAAACACACACACACACACTCTCTCTGAGGGATTTCCAAACTGTTCAGATTGGAAATATTGTATAGACAAGCATATCTCTATGAGGATGCAAACAATATTTTGGCAGGGGAACAATACACAGATATTTTTTAACCTGTGTAGAGATTGCTCTCACACACTCACACACACACACACACTCACACACACACACTAGAGAGGAGGTGTGAACACACACGCCTCCTTATGTTACATCCCAGAACTGGAATTTTAAAAGGAGGTGTGTGAGCTAAGAGGGCGGGAGAGACCGAGAATGAGATGGAGAGCCCAAGAATGGGCAGGAGACAAGGGACTGTAGAAGAGAGGAGAGGAAGGATGTGGTGGACACAAAAAAAGAAAAAAGGACTATTTTGAGAAAACTAAAATGTACAAAGGAACCGCAATAGAAACATTAAAATATGGGGAGAGAGACTGAATAATGACAAAGACAACAGCATGAAGATGTGAAGGGAAAAATAATGAATGGAACAAATAGGTGTAAGAGTTTAATGGTAAAAAGAAGTCATGGTGGAGTAAAAGCAAGGACAGAAGGACAGAAAATGTACGATGGACATTTAGAAAGACAAAGAAAGACAAAGACACATGGAGAGAAAACAAGTCAAAAAGACAGAGACAGACAGACACAGAGAGAAAGACAGCAAGAAAAACAAAGACTGAAAGAAAGAAGAACAGAGAGAAAGACAGAGAGACTGACAAAGATAGACAGAGAAAGACAGACAGACAGAGATAGGGAAAGAAAGAGAGAAAGATGGACAGAAAGACGGAGTGAAAGACATTAATTCAAAGAAAGAAAGAGAGAGAGAAAAGAAGAAAGAAAGAAATCTCACCAAAGAGACAATATCCAGCAGGAAATCGACCAGCTGACAGAACTCCACCAATGAGAGCTCTGGAGGATCTGAGCTCCCAGCATGCCGCGGTGCACACGTGTTGCTGTTCGCTGTCCTCCTGCAACAGAGACGTATTTTAGATTATTTTAAGATGGTGGGCAGTTAAATCGAGTAAATCTGTGGATCCACTGTGTTTGATGTGAGAAGTGGAGTTCTGAAAGGCATGCTGGCACACATGAGGCCCCTGGGAGCAGCTGAACAGTGCACCAAAACAACAACACTCTGCAGGGTAAAGCATCACTATATCAGAAACATGACAGCAACTTCTAGTTTCCCCCAGCTTTCACTCTCTGGTATTTAGAGCAGTCCTAAAGTGGTGACTGGAGTGTTTCTGCACACGTGAATTGTACCAAACAAACCTGCAGCACTCCTCAAACCAGCGGGCGATGTAGTCCCACATGTAGTACGGCTCAAACGAGTTGAACAGGAGGTTGGCTGTTTTAATCAGCTCCGCCGTCTTCTTGTTCTCTCGTAGTTTACTAAGAAACAAGGTGACATTAGCATCTTGGTGTGTAAGGAGAAAAGAAATTAACAAAAACATCCACTATATAATGTTAGCCAAGTTACTTATCATGTAAAAACATAAAATTCAAAGTTATTTGCTTTAACGTCTCCCAGTTGTTCTATTCTACCTTTGTTTTTCTACGATGCTTCAACAACCAAACTTTCATCGTGAGGGTGATTTAATGTTCATCAGACGTGTGGACTGACTGGACTGACCTGCTGAGGTGCGTGTGGTCTTTACTGAACGGACTCTGGCTTTGGAGGTCCAGCTCTGTTCGGCACTGTGTGTGAAGAGTCCGAAACACCTCGATCAGAACATCCTCCAGGATGGCTGGACCTGGAGAGGCGCATGTAGATGATGATATACACAGGGGACATTTAAATTGTCTGTGTGACATATTCACAACACTAACTAGACTAACTGTCTACGCATTGATAGGCTGGTTACCAAGTTCCGGTTTGTCCAGCAGACTGATGAGGATGCGGAACGGCTTGAGGTCGTGCATGAGGATGCTCTCCTCTTCCCCGCCCCGGGCCTTGCCCTGCAAGATCCCCACCATTGCCTGAAAACACAAACACACACACACACACACACACACACACACACACACACACACACACACACACACACACACACACACACCTCGGTTACAGTAAAATATCAGTAAACTCCAGAGCATTTTTGTCTTATTATTTTGCCCATAATATTTGGCAGAACCAATTTCATATTTGCAATGAAACCCCTTTCATTATTTTTGATTTCTGTGTGTTTCACGCTTCGTCTGCCACTTAATGGTGTGAAGCCAAGAACAGACGGTCTCTGTAGTACCAACCTTCTCCCAATGGAGGGAGCTCCAATAACTATTTCAGAGCAGATGGCAGATGAGCAAACCAAAAAAATTCAACAAAAACAAAACACATTCAAAAACAAAACTTCCCCTCCTGGTCGCTCTGTTTCCAACCCCTGGAGTACCAGAGCTCATCACATGCCAGGAGGGCAAAGGCTGTTTTGAGCAAGACGGGACAAGACTACACAAAGTGTGTCCGTCCGTGTGTGTGTGTGTGTGTGTGTGTGTGTGTGTGTGTGTGTGTGTGTGTGTGTGTAAAAGTCTTTGGGAGGACGTGGAACTTCAAAGGACACACTGCTGGGAGTAGGAGAAGAGAGCGTATGTGCAAACCCCAGAGAGGACGTGGGAGGTGTGGGAGGAGAAGGATTAAAGGGAATGGATAAATTGCGCAGCTGACAAAAGAGAGCCAGATCTGCCAAACTGAAGACGAACCCCGACAAACACGCACACACATTTGTTTTTCTTGCAGCTAGCTTGAAACCTCACCTGGACGAGCATGTCTTTAGAGAAGCTGTTGAAGTAGTGGCTGGCGTGCTCCTCTGGGTTGCTCTGCCGAGTGCTGCGGGGGCCTGTTATCGCCCCGTTGTTGTCAAAGCCTTCAAAAATCAAAGACATGGAGTTATGATGGTGTAAACACTCAGATGTACATCCAGAATATTCAAGCACAAGGCAAGATCATTTATCTGCATCTTCTGTTAGTCTTCCTCTTTGTAAAGTCCTAATGGCTGTTGCTAACAATCACTCAAATTTCAGCCACGGCATAAATAAATAAGTAAATGTTGGACCTCTTCACACTATAGAAGCTTAGCCAGATTCAGAGTCAAACTTCAATATCATTGAACAGTCAAAAACTGTTGTGACAGGATAATATATCCCATTCATTGTGGAAACAAACCTCCTCTGACTGGCCCAGAAAATAGTTTACAACTGGAATTAGAATCCCACTGTCTGTCCCTCACCTTCAATTCACGTTTTATTTGTTTCTCATCACTTCTGTTGATCTAAATTTTGACATATTCTAATGTTGCAAGTTGCTTTGGAGGGGAGATTATGCTTGATACAGTCAGTGTCCATCGTGAGCCATGCAGACACTTACCAGCATGTTCATCCACAGAGTGTTGCAAATAAGAGAAAATACAGTAAGACAACGACCACAGCCCAACAAAACAATGTGGGTATATTCCTGTATTCTTTGACTTCCCCAAATGATAATTCCTCACTAAACTATACAATATTCCAGAAATAAAATGGTGTGTTGGAACCCTGGCACATCTGAATGTCAGTACTGGGTCTGTGTGTATTTCGCACCCAGCAGCCAGGCGTAGAGTCTGCGGTTGAGCGACATGTCTCTTCTCAAAACCACATGCAAAGCTGCAGACAGGATCCGGATCATGTCAGGGCGAGTCGCCTGAATACAGCAAAAAAAACAAAAAACTTGTGACTGATTTTGTCTCTCACACTCACACACACACACACACACACACACACACACACACACAGACACACACACACGTCAGATCAGAGTGGATTCCCGGCCCTGAAAGGTCCAGAAATGTTTTGGGGTGAAGGATTTAACAAGCAGCCAGCGTGAGTCATCACCAGTGACCTCATCAAGATCAAACCCATGCAGATGCACACAGAACAAGACACGCACACATCTGAAATCACATCATGATACTGGCTGATACATGAATAGCTTTATATATCAATATCAGCAAGTTAGATACTTTGCTCTAATAATTGTAAGACACACACATCATTACTGTAGCTACCACACAGGCTGGCGGTTCTAACCAGACCTCATTCACACAGCTGTCCTTACCTGGCTCATGTGGAAGGGGAAGCAGAAGAGGATCAGGTCCAGGGTGCTCCGCTGCACCAGGACGCTTGAGTCCTGGACTGAGGTACTGACCGCCTCCACCTGGTGAGAACAGAGACACACTATTATTCAACCTGCCTATTCACATTTTAGAAAATCTAGCGTATTAAACAACATTACACTCAACGGATTTGAAGCGATTCGGTTGATCCCCTCGGTTAACAATGTGTCAGACACTACGTGTCACGTACCATGAGCTCGATGTCACTGCCTATGACGTAGAGCTGGTCCTCCATGGAGAGCTTGCGATTGAGGTGCAGCAGAACAAAGGACACCCCGGGGAGACGCACGGCAGGGCTGGTCAGGATGCTGCCCCACAAGGCACTGTAGAAGGCCGACTGCTCCACCGCTGCTGCCACCTTCTCCAGCAGGGTGTTGGTTCTAATGGAAAACACAAGAGAGGACACAGTGAACGCTGACCTTCTACCACACAAGCACCGCAGAGGGACGCAGTCCGCAGAGCAAAGCTGGCACCCGGCAGTAAAAAAAACACTTGTTTTCACATGTTGGCAGATTGACTAACAGTGTGTTGCTGCTCTGCTCACATGGAGGCAGCCAGTACTTAAGGCACTAATGTAATGGTCTTCATGGTCAATTGTTAAGCAATAAATTAAGCAGAACCACAAGGAGAATGTTCCTGCAGGTTGTTTTGGGGTCTTGTAGGTTTGAACGAACACACATCCCGTATTAATAACATTTACTGAGTTGCATTAGTTGCACGGGTTTTATTGCCCCTTGGTCAGCGTAACATCTCACAGCAGCAAGCAAAAGATATCAAAAGGAACACAGAGAGAGAGAGAGAGAGAGACAGACAGACAGACAGACAGCTCACTCACTGCTGTTAATGAGGGCAGTTGGATCTCATTGTGAAGCTTTAATTTGCAGGAGAGTATTTCACCAGTATCTATACATACATAATACATCTAATTTGGTCAAATAAGGTGGTATCGTGATTTAGGCTGATTAGACTCAAATGTCCTCTGTGTGGAAACTAAATTGTTGTAACAGCGACAGGAAACACAAATGAAGACTAAGATACTGCGTATCCGATCGATAACTACCAATGAAAAACAACATGTCAGTATACATGTCGACCGCTACAAATAAGTACCAGAAACAGCACAGGTGCTACTAATAACATTGATTACATCTGGCATTGCTTACTGAGACATTACATTTAGTGGGGGCCATTGTTAATTGATTAATCAGTCACACCTGTGCTTTCCTGCTAAAACAACCATGAAGTATTCCACCATATAAATGATGTCATTGTGGCTAAAGCTGTAACCGCAGCACCCTCTAGAGGCTGTGAGACTAATTAACGGTGCCACTGATGAGATGAATCCTTTCCCTGCTTTTGTAACCTGAGATATCACCCATTCACAACTATATGAACAAGTAACAATGTGAATACATGAAATGACTCAATCAATATATGACAAATACAAATAGATACGAGGAAAACACTGTAAATTAAACTTGAGATTTCTAGAGATCGTAAATGTAAACGGCAAACACGCACGTCTGCAGGTAATTCCTGGAATCAAACAATAAACATGTTTTGAACTGAAGAGGCAGAAGTCTGCATCTTGAGTTTGAAACGTTAGTCGTGCAATGACTCACACATCTCATTTATCATTCATACTATCTGAAATCAATTCCCTTCCACATTATGCTGTAAAATGCCTTCTCCTAATGGCCTGCTCCAGTGCCCGCATGTGCACATCAGCAGCGTTTTCTCTTCTTTCCATCCCTGCTCTTCTCACCTGTCGTAATACTCAGAGCCCTCCTCCAGGCCGGGCAGGACCCCGGTCAGCAGTCCCTGTAGGCCTGGCTTCAGAGTCTTTCCCAGGGGCAAGTAGTAGGTCTCGTAGAGCCCCAGCAGCACCGGCTTCACAGACATGGCGGCATTGGAGAGTAAAGGGAAGAGCCCAGAGCTGCAGCGATTAAAAAAAAAAAAAAAAAAAAAAAAAAAAAAGATATCAACATTCTGATAGTAGCAGGAAGCTTTATGTCCAGCTAAACTACCGGCCAGTGTGAGCGGAACTACAGTATCACCTGTAAAGAAAGAGGTCTTTGGCCAGCCTCTTGGGTCCGATGATCTTGAAGATGATCTCGTACGTCTCCAGGGCCTTGCGGTGGACCCCGCTGGGCAGGGCCGGGTGGAGGCATTGGGCCAGCCGCTTGCCTATCGTCAGCTTCTTGGGAACCACTTGGTATTTTGCATTGTTCTGCAAAACCTGAGACAGACGTGGTGGATATGAAGCGTGCACTCACAACAGAACGTTCATCTGTGCAATTCACGCACGAGCAGATTAGATGTGATGTTATGCTTCTTGTCATGGCATGCTAAAAATAAATGCTCCTTTTTTTTTAACGTGTATTCAACCCTTTTGGCGTATACAGTAATGATAGTACATGTTTCTAGCATTGTATATATATCTTTGCCTTCTTTCTGTACAGCTTGTGATCTAGTGCAGTGTATTATGATGGCGGCTTGATGGAGATCATCACCTTGTTGAGTTTGCCCAGTGCAGAGATGAGGTCCGCCCACTCACTGGAGTACTCAAAGTTCTTGAGGGCTTTGTCCACTGCTGCCACATAGTTCCTGTACTTGGAGTCACTGAGCAGTTCCACTTCCTCTGCATTCATTCTCCTGGGTGGTTATTGCGCTAATGTGATACACCAGGCATACATATGTACATCACACCTGCAATTGGGGAAAAATAACAAGAAAAGAAGCTGAACAGAAGATCAAAAACACACACTGATAAGTTTATCTACATGAAGAAAAAGAAAGGCCTCTACATGGTCCAGGATGAGGGGGGTCATCAACTTTCACACGGTGCTTATATACACTGCACCTCCTACAATGCAGCCTTTCAGGATGGAACACTTATGTTGAGGGGAATGGCACCACGGGCAACATATTAATGCAGCTGGTGAAGAGGAGAGGGTTAAGTCTGACCGGTATTTCACATCACAAGGCAGCACCAACAGCCTCACCAAGGAAACTGGCTCTTGTTAGCACACGGTGGTGGTGGTGTTTAGTCCATGCTACACTGTGTCATCCAGGCTCTCAAGCTTCCATTACAAAACGTAAATACTGTTTGACAAACGCTACATTTGCCTCTCTTTAAAAATGGAGTTTTAAAAGTAGGGTTATCAAGTTCATATTTGACTTGTCACAGCAAGGGAAGGTGGAACTATTGACATTAATGATGACTCGGGGCCAATAAGTGAGGCCATATCAGTGAGAGCTCGAGCACACTGCAGCTAGGTGATAACTAATTCATGTTATTAATCACACCTGTGCTTGTCCTGCTGTGACGTGTCAAAATGTCTGCCGTGAGAAGAAGCCTACAGATAGACTGAAAGGAGTCTGACACGTTTTGAACGTTTGAGAAGTACACTTAACGACAGAGTTATGTGAAATGTATGTTGTGTGTGTGAGACTAGCTTGAGTCTCATTGAGCTGCCTGACTTCACTATGGCTGTCAAGCATCAACAACACACTGCAGTGCTGTGGGGCAGGTATGCACACCTGTCCTCCAAACTACAGCAGCCGTCGCATAACCAGAGTTAGCGTTTTGTAGCGAAACAAATAAATAACGGCATTTATTATAAACGCACATTTAGCTCAGGAATATTCGCAAAAAAATGTTCTTCAACGCGTTACTACCGTTTTGACTCGAGCTTCCAGTAACGTTAGCTAACAGCCACCTTGTCACGAGCTAGGCGAGGTGACTTCCGGTAACGTTACATTGCAGCGTTAACAAATTAAGCTGATATAATAGCTTACCGTTATACGATATAGGACAGCCACTGTCATTCAATCCTGCGCCCGGTTGGCTGAGTAGAAACGACTGACAACGTCAATAATATGGCTAGCAGGCTAGCTAACGTGAACGTTAGTAGCAGGTTGTTTAAACGCTAAAGATGCAGGGCCCGGCTCCGATGTCACCCGTTCACATAAGGTCCCTTAACAAGAAGGGTTAGGAAGCAGACAATAGGTAATTGTATTCTACATATTCTTATTCCTCTTTGTATTGTCTGGCAGTGTGTAAATAAACAGTGATGAGCGCATCAGTAGCTTCCGCTGCCAAAGATACAAAGCGAGACGATTGACAGCTCCCAGACTGCACTGCAGATTAGCTGTACATCCAACCATAGCGTCCAACTGCTCCGGTCTTCCGCCTCACAGCTGTGTCAAGTTACCCGACGTCACACGAAATAAAATTGGAAATGATTAGATTTTTCTGCAAAACAAAAGGGGATGCCTTCCACGTTTGAAAAATTCCACTTTGACTTTTAGCAATTAGCCTCCCCATATTTTGGTATTATTATGTATGATTTTATAAAGTTACCTTATGATTCAACTGTTCAGCTGTAACATTAATTTTAATAAATTCTAATTATTATGGGCATAATAATAACAAAAAAATAACAATAAGTAAAAAAATTTTACAACTGCCCTGGTTCCAGACTACCACAGGCCCCAAAACTCAAGTTTCCTGAACCTTGGTTGTTCATTTGAAATATTTGCTAATTTGCACTGCCAAAGTATAATATCAACTAAAAAAGATCCTGCATTGATGGATAATCTTGTTTTATAGAAGGACCCTGAGTCAATCTATTTGTAAGACATTTATTATTACTGTCACTCTCCAGCTATAAAACTGCAAGATCAAAATGCTAAATATCTGCCACCGCTAATAGGCTTCGTTAACCCCTTTTTATTTTGAAATGTCTGACCGGATTCTCCTCTCTTACAATAGTGTACTTGACGTCTGCAGCATGCTGCAGACAAGTAACGTTACCCGCCTCTGGATTCCACGAGCTAGCTGAAGCAGATAGATGTAACGTTAACGTTACCTTTATAGTTTCCTTATTTTGGTGCTATGTTGCAGAGTCTCACAGCCACACTGAGTTTCGATTAGTGTATGATTTTTCAAATAATTTCTGCATATTGCATTGCGTAAATGGCAGACTTGGAGATGCCAGGCAAAACACATGGAGTCGGAGTCTTCTTAGAGCTGAGGAAGAGACTGCAGAGCGGACTGCTTATTGTCGGGTAAGTTAGTTATGTTTGACAGAAAGCTAGCGAGCTAAACACTAACACGTTAGTTCACATTATTCCATCTGTTGCTAAGCTAACGTCATGCTAGCTAAGAGCATTAGCTAATTTAGCACAATTTTTGTTGCACAATCTGCTGCAGTTAGCATCAAGCCTCCTCTTGTAGTCAAGGGTTGTGTTTTTTAGTCTTTTTGTATAATATAGAAATATGGGTTTGACTTTGGTGTCTGCTTATTGTATCACACATTAATAAGTAGCATATTACAATATGACAAGACGTTTTGGCTTTTTATGATACATGTAGTATTTATCAATGGTGGAAAGTACCTTTTACTCTAATAATAATAATAATACATTTTATTTATATAGCGCTTTAAAAGGCACTCAAAGACACTTGCATGGCAAAAAAAACCAATAACAAAATCGATGACATAATAACAGTAGGGAACAACACGGAAAGAAAACATACAAAACTGACTTTACAGGTTAAAAGCAGATTTAAATAGATGAGTGATTAGACCACAGATTTTCCCCCACCTATTTGATTAACTATACATTTAAATGATATAGAAGCAAAGAGATTTCTCTCGGGTAACGGGCTCCTGTGCTTGCTGAATGAGGCTGTAGTACACCTTTACCGCCACTAGAGGGCGGTAATGAGATTTGCAGAGAACCTTGGACTGTTCTGTTTATATTATATCTCCACCCAGAGAAAAAACAAACAGATTTTGTTCTGCACCATAGACTAAATATTAACATATAGTTATTGTTCACCAGGGTGGAAATATGTCCTTGGCTCACCCAACACAAGAAACAACAAAATAAATAAGCAAAACAAACAGTTTACAGTCTATGACTGTTGCTATAATCTTCCCAGTCAGTGTGTTGAGTTAAGAGTATTGATGGGATGTTGGATGAAGGACTTCCTTAACTCCATTTCTAGATGCCAGAGGAGCTCTACAGCGCCTCCTGGAGCTCAGACTCCTCGCTACCTTCCTCGGCCTTTCCGTAAAATGTTGTTTTTTTTGGGCTTTGCCAACTATTTTGTTACTATTATGTTCCGCACTAAAGGCTGACTCATTAATAACTGTATTGAGACCTTGACTAATTACGGATCCCCAGCCTGAATCCATATGTGTATGTTGTGATGCTGCCAGGTTTTGGTGGACATTGGCTCGTTGTTCACTTATGATGCATTAAGTATCAGGAACAGAGACTGCCAAATGATCCAGCCTCCTCAGTTGAAACATAATGTTTCCCGAAGTCTGAAAAGAATAGCTAGATTTTTAGATTTCCTTTCCCACAGTTGGATTAGAAGACCGATACCACTCCAGCGAGCCTGGCTCCATCCAAAGATGACAAAATCGGACTACTGTCACCTGTAACGCTCACACGTTAAAATGCTGAATCTCAAATGTTTGATTTGTACAAAAAAAAACAAAATGTATCGGAAATTATATATTATATATATTTCTTTCTTTTTTTCTTTTTCTTTTTAATTTGCACACATAAGATTTCACAAAATCCATGTGATGGAAAACAAAGAAATGTAATCCGAGAGTTCAAGAAGCCACAGGGTCATACAACGGGCCTCTCCCTTCTTAAGAAAAACAAACGATGTCTTCTTCTGTTTCTTATATGTTCCTTGTAATCCCACGTCTGCCCTCCAGGAAAGACGTGGCCACGAGTCCTGCCGATGTGGTGGTGACAGGTGGAGAGTCCTCTCTCCACATCCAGACTCCCAGAGGCCAGCTGAGCCTGACTTTGCCGGCAGGAGTCACCTTCGAGCAGGGATCCTGCGTGCCGACGCCCGCGGGAGAGTCCCGTGGAGAGGAGCTGCATTTCAGACTGCGCATCGGAGTCACGCCAAGCCCAGACGGAGGTAATGTCCCGTGACGGCTTTGGAAACGCATCCAGACACGTGCCGCCCCCCATGCTGTACTGGACTCCTCCGTGCCAAGGCGAGAACAAAGTCTTTCGGCAACTATTTAGAGCTCGCTGTACAGTCAGAATTAATTGGATTGAGTCACTTGGTCGTCTGAGACTGTGAAGGTGTACATTTTTGCTCTCAGGATCCCCGGTGGCCCACTAGCAACTGATCATCAGAGTCACGGGAACACTCTCTTTAAGTTTTAATCTCATATCATCAATATGATCATCAGCATATCTGTACCTCAGAGTAATTGCATAATATCCACAAACTCTCATCTTTTGGCATTTTTCATGTCACTCTCGGCGCATGAAGGAGTTACAGCGAAGGACAGTCCGAGACAAATCAATGTCCAAGCCACCTTCGCCACCCAGTATTCTGTCGACTCTGTGCTTTGTAGCACAAGGTTACCAGCCTTTCATCAAACACGGCTCATCTATTTGTTTTTGTTTTTTGCCTCCGGCACTCCACAGAGGCTCCTGACAGCACGGTGGAGACGCTCCGGGCCAAAGAGACTTATTGCTTCCACTGCCAGGGCTGCATGACCAGGCTGCTGGAGGACAGGTGAGGGGCGGACGGACGGACGGCGACAGGTTTTTTGTTTACGCCCTCCTCCGCAGGAAGCGCTTATTGACGGTGCGACCCGGCGGTTGAAGTGATATAGTCTGGGAAAGCAAAGTTGATGGATGGAGCCGGAGCCGAGTCCACGGCCGTCGACCTGACCGGTTTAGAGTAACGGAGTCCACTCTACCCATTAAAAGACAATTGTGTTTTCTCACCTTGAGGTGGTTCAGGCAGACTGTGGTGGTGTTCTTATAACCCTCTGCTTGTAGCTTTTTCTCCGGTCAGCGATGTGACACGCTGAAAATTGCAATAGCAGCATTAAAGACACCCTTGGCCTCTGGCGATGTTTCTCAGCAATAACCCAATAAAAGTTCCTCAAAACTTTTTTATTTATTTTTTGCTTTCAGCAAGAGCTGTGGGAAGCAATAATGTCCGGAGAAGTGCTCCGAGCTTAAAAGTAAACATTATGCCTCATTATGCTTTGTATCAATACGTCCCATGATATGGCTGATAATGCTGCTCTAATCAGTGTTTTTATATTAACAACGGGTCCATTTGACTCTACGTAGTGGAAAATGGCTTTTAAATGTCTTTCTGCTCATTGTTTTGGGTTCTGAGCCCAAAATGTTCTCTCATCGACCTTGTTTCAGCCGCGGAATGCAGCTGTTTTCCGTTTAAAAAAAAAAAAAAAAAAAAAAGGCTAAGAAAACATTTGCACATTACCTGCTCAGCACCAAACTAGCCGGTGAACACAGTGGAGCATTTAGCAGCTAAGGAGCCGGATGTTTCCCTCACAAGTTGGTGGAGACCAAAACAGAGAGTAAATATTTCTACTTAAACTCATCATGGGGCCAGAAACTTGACTTCAGAGGAATGCTAATGTTACCTCTACGGAGTGATGAGGTTCAAAGTGAAGCGATGTGGTTGTGGACAAAAAGACAAAAGACCCACAATTTTCTTTTTTGTTGTTGTTTCTCTTCTTCAGAAAGTTTAAGCGAGTCCTTCCTCTGCCTAATGGCAACTGGAACGCCATCGTGGACGACTGGTGTTGCCACCCCGACCCGTTTAACAAGAAGCTTTTGCCCCGAGCGGAGGACTGCCTGCTGGGGGACACCTTCCTCCTGCTAGCCAAAGATGGCGGCTGTGCTGAGACTCTCACCGAGGAGGTGAGCTTGGTTGGCTCGGAGGACGCTCACGACTCAAAGGTGAGGCGCTGAGCACAGGAAAACAAGCAGATTGCTCCTTTTTTAACCGCTATGACAAACATCCAGAGTTCCTGGAGAAGCAAGGACTCTTGAGAGATGTCTGTTTTCCACAACTAAAGTCTGGATGAAAGAATTATCCCTGTGGTTGGCACAGTGTGCCACACACACACACACACACACACACTCCTCAGACGGCTGCATCAGTGAAGTCAAACTGCAGCACTCTGCAGACGAGGATTGATCTCTCTACTCTTTTATTAGTCACTCTGCGATGGCACTCTTTGCAAGACTGAGAGGGAGAAAAATAGAAAGGGAGGCAGATAGGAAGCGCAGGAGAACAAATGACACCCTGCATGCCGTATCTCTCTCTCTCTCTCTTCTACCTCCTGTCCTGGGTAAAGATCTGTGTGTATCGTGATTGATGTTTAAAGTTTATTTATTTTTGTACCTGTGTTTCGTACAGAAATCCTGCCGACGACTGGTGCTCATCTTCTGCAAGAGCTGTTCATCTGTGCTGGGAGAAGCTGTGGCACCAGGTACACATCGCTCCGTGGGTTAGAATCATAATCCTCTTCTCTTTTTTTTTTTTTTTTTTTTTTTTTTTGTGCTTACGAGTTGTTCTTTTCTTCTTTTGTGCCTTTCAGAGACACTGAAACTGTACATCACACAGGTGGTGGTGGAGCCCGCTGTGGGAGACCGAATGCCAGAAGCTTCACTTAACAGGCAGGTTTTTATCCAAACCGCCAGTGGTGACAATTAGGCGGCTGAAGCGAAGCCCGTTCTTTTCTGGGGGAAATAGATGAAAACGTGGCCGTCGCGTATCAGCGCTGTGTTCAGGCTTTTTCAATTCAGGCTTCAGAGTGAAACGTTTTTTAATAATCCCACAGTGTTTTTTTCACCGTCTTCTGAGAACCTATTAGCCTTTTTTTAAGTTTCCGTATTAAACTTAATGATTGGCTGCAATATTTGACTTGCAGTACTATTTTCCTAATAAGTACTGCACCATAAAACGTGACATATTTTTCCATAAATGTATCTTGAAGGCGTTTAGTGAGTAAGAAAAACAAATTAATCACTACCGCCATTCTGTTTTACTGCGAGTGCATGAATATGCTCTATAAAGACTAAATGTATAAAGTCAGAAACTTTACCTCTCTTTTGGGACAGATCGCTCTTCCTGGAGCAGACCGTAGCAGCCAGGCTGTTGGGGCTGTCCACCTCACTGAGCACCTTCCACTTCTCCATCCAAACCCCCGATGGAAAAGCCTTCTTATTGGTAAGAACAAGCTGGCGTAATCAGAGAAGCACGCCGAGTAAAAATAGACCCCTCACGTTGTTGATTAATGGGACAGGGTGAAGTGTCAGGTTCTTCCAGCGATATGAAAAGCTGATTGAAAGTGATTTGTTGAGCTCACTGCCGGGCTTTCGGCTCCGTTTGAAATCAGCGACAAGTGGCTCCATGCAGAACAACACTGACACACCGCTGCACGTCATTCACAGGAAGTTTGAGAGTAAAAGTGTGTGCTGCCGTGTTTGTGCTCCAATAATAATGTTATTTGAACCGAAGCTGGCAGAGGATATTTGTTTGCTCACCGTTTGCATAAAATGTCCTTCGTTTTCCACAAATAGGGACCTTGTAGGACTTAAAACTGCAGGACATAAAATATAAAAAACGATATATATAGATATATAATTCATCTTGTGTGGACTGACTTCTGAATTCTGTAATGAATATCAAATAAAAAAGTAACCTGCATCATATCAGAGGTGCACGACGTGTGCTCATGCTGTACTTTTGATAATTCCAACACAAACTGAAGGCAGCATTTCTACTCTGGGCTCACTGTGTGTGAGCAGCTCAGAGACACTGGTGACATTCACACTACTGATCTATGAGGGCTGAGAAACCGTGTGTGTGTGCTGGTTAAGCCTCCCAGTGCAGGAGCAGAGAAGTTAGAAAGGTAAACATTAGTTTAAAGGCAACATCTACTTTTGGAGAGTCAAACACAGTTGTTTTAATTAAATGGTGGCTAGCAGTTATCATCAAAAGGCCATGTGTCAGACCCTGGATGCCATCACGGGATATAAGAGCATCGTTTATAAGCTCAGTCCATGTGGTGGCGTGCGGTTCCCTCGTGTCATGTGACATCCAGCCTGTATCCTCCTGCAGGTCTGGCTGCTGAACAGCGACTCCATCACGGCGTCAATCCCGGAGTCGTGTGTCGGGGCCGAGCAGTCCCTCGACTCCCCGGCTCTTCACGGTCCGTCTCCCGGAGCCGCCAGAGCTCTGAAGCTCCTCTACGCCTCCTGCTCCGACACGGGCGCCCAGCAGAGAGAGTAAGCGATGCGCTCTCACTGCATTCCTCCGCCCTCCCCGCTCCCCTTTTCAATCTCTGTTCGCTTAATATCTCATCCTTTCATCTTTCCAGCGCACCCTCTCAATCATCACCTGTCTCGGGCTCACTGCGAGGGATGAAAGAAATACCGTGTAGACGAGCGGATTTCTTCGGCCTCAGAACACTTTGCGCTAAGGGTCCCCGCTCAGACATAATTGTCTGCTGTTTCTTTTTTCGGCAATGAGATTGCCATCAAAGGTGTTTATCGTCTCCACGTTGTCAGTTGCATAAGCCCCGCTCGTGTTTGTTGCACACACATGGGGGGGTGATGTTGTTTTGATGGCAGAGAGGCTCTGTGTGCCTTGCTGTGATGCATTAGAGAGGTGTAGGTGGATGTGCTGCATGTGGTTCTCCATGTTCAGTACAGCACCCCCCCCCCCCACTGGAAGAGCCTTCCACCCTCATTATTTTCAACTGAATCAGCACTCTGCGTTTTCCCTTCTTCTTCCTCCTCCTCCTCCTCTACCCTGCAGCCGCGTGGCGTGAAAGCAGAACAGAGACGTTTTGTTGTTCCGACCGTTTTTGACAAGCCCACTGGCTGACTGACGGAGAAAGGGTAATTAGTGGTAAAACTCGCATGAAAGGAGAAAGGGCTTGTCTCCACAGCCGAAGCAGTAAGAGTGCATTTCAAACGACTCAACGAGCCGTAGGAGCCGGTTGCTGCACAGGAAACCGTTCCACCAGAGGAGCGTGCTCTCTGTCATCCTGGTGACGGGAGCGCTGCTGCTTTTGTAAAGACGTCAGAAGAATTAACAACTTTCCACTTATTTAGTGAACTATTTTCTACTCTCTTCGTCTGTAGCTGTTGCCTTGTCTGCACTGTATACGTGCTTTTAGCACCGTTAGCTGCTAGCCGACCGCTCGTCCGTTGCCATGTTGAGAGCTGTGTGGAGACAATCATAGACATGTTCTGAATATAGAACCTAGCACCTCTTTACAGTCTGAGCTTTACGGTGCTTCACATTTGAGCGACTGCTTTATTTTTACATTTCTCTGAAGTCTTGCAAAAGCTAAACGCGGGTGTTGCTCACACTTCCATTTCCCCCCCCCCTACATAATTCACCATTCATCCTCCATCACTCATCTCTGACATTTTTTAATTAAATGTTATGCCCGGGGAGCCGAATTCCCCAGATGACTGCCCTCTTATTCGGGGATACAGTCGGTTCCGGTCGGCCGCGGCCAGAGGTTGCCGTGTGTGTTGTTGAAACTGCCAATAATTGGCTGGAGAAGCGGTGAGCCAGTGCCTAAGTGGATTACACTTGTCACTAATGGCGGTGACTTGATTATGAGTGGAGTGAAAGTCGCAGGCACCACCACAGCCGGGTGCAATGTGAATGAGGTCTCATGGATACGAAAATTGAGTGTAATGGAAGTTGTATGGGCCACTCCTTTTCTGTGGGATTCATTCTGAACAATTAAACCTTAACGTAGATAACATTAACTACATTTCCATGCACAGAGAATGAATTAGATTCGCTGTGTGAACAAACCCTATTAAGCCCATTTTCCCATGCATGTAAACATAGCTATAGCAGTAATGTTTCCCCAGCGTGATGCCTTAAATAGACCTGCTCCAACTTGAGAACACGTTTCTTCCTCAGGAACTGCACAGATGGCTAAATGTCACCCAAACAAACTGAATCAGCACCACAAACCGACAGAGCATCAATCTCTCTTCTCTCGATCACTCTTCCTCCTCTCCTCTTCTCATCTCGCACACACACAAGTGTCGACGCCCCACACACGCACACACACACCATCAATCTACTTTTATGTATCCCCAGTTATCTAGTTCAGTTTACAGTTAAAAACTGCTTCATTAACGCATCAGGGGGAGTGCTTCCACGTGGAATTTACAGCAGCTATTCCTGGCATTGTCTCGGTTGTATAATGCTGTGGCGGCCACTATAAATCACTCCTCCCCTCTGTGTGTGTTTTCAGCCTCGTAACGAGCTGGGAGGCCAACGCCATAGGACAACCCGTGGAGCTGCCGCTGAGCGTGTGTGAGCAGCTGCTGCAAGTGATCGACGACAGCAACTCCACACTGCCTGCCTCAATGCGTTGCATGAGGTCCTATGAGGTGAGACGGGTATTATGTGCTAGAATGGGCGAGAGATGACGACGAAGGCATGTTGGTAGCGTAGCCACATGACCTTTTGTTAAAAAAAAAAAAAAACGTACCTTGATTCTGGGTTATATAAGCAGAGGGATGCTGAGCGTGTTTTGATGTTTATGCATCTTCTGTGTTAAAGCAGCAGGGGCTCTTTTAGCTGACAGCGATCACTTACTTACTTACAGCACCCTGTCTATCCGTTATTCAGCAGGGCTTGACTTGTGCTTTTATCCCGCCTTAATTCATTTCATGATTCAGAGCTTTTCCGTTAGCGGCGTCGCTCCAGGGTTTATGTGGGTCAAATGTAAGGTTTTACTTTTGTCAGCCCGTTTCCAGCTTCTCTATACCTGTAATTGTGCAACAAAAGAAAAGTGTATATTTAGCTTGAGTTGCCGAGTTTTCCTTTGACTGGAAAATGAGAGGTGTGTTCACTTTGCTGACATCTCCATTCTCCTAGCCCCTTTTTAAACACGGTGATGGGTAATTAGCACCATTATCCTCCACTTCCTGCTCCAGAAAGTTTAGCAACTGACTCCCACCACTTCAACGAGCTTTCCATCTGCTAAAAAGTACGAGAGCTGGGATAATATATGGCATCTGCTGCATCAGACCTTTTAATAAAGGACATCTGTGGTTGGAGGTCATGTGATGCTGCTGTTATGTGAGCCCAGACAGGAGGTGTTCAGATTAGACTGCAAGCCCTCAAGTGGCGCAACACATTGAAGAAGCAATACCTCCTGGCCACGAAAGTATATTTTGTTTGTGTAAAGACTTCACATTAATAACACATTAATAACACAATCGTCCTGTGTGAAGACGAAACATTAAAGGGACTGGTGGTCTTAATTTTGACGGACATCTCCACTACATCACACTTAAAATGTTGATACGAGAACAGCTAGCTGCGTGCTCCAAGAACAGTGCTAATCCTTTATTTACATATCTTCTTCATGGATCATCACCTAGTGAGGGTGCCGACTTATTTCTGTTTGTTTTTTTTGCCTGTGACGGCTTAAGCCTCAGTCTTCAAGTCCGCTGGTATACATAATCAAAGGTTTCTGGTTTACTCTAACAACGATGAATGAGAAGCAGACTTTCTGAACTCATCTGATATAACACGAGCTCAGAGAGACAATGCTAGGATGTCACTATCGCGCTGTGATCTGTCTTGTTGGAATGCCACAATATGGAAACTGAAATTCAGCTGTATGTCACCTTAAAAGAAGTGGATATAGGAAAAGAGGGCTCACTTACACCACAATGTCACTCTAATTATTTCACCCCCTGTACGCTCCTCTCAATACTTACTGTGGTTTTGCTCTGACGCCGCAAGCCCAGAGGATGACAAACTGTGACTCGTCTCGCACATTGTGGTACAATGATGAATAGTATTGTTGTTTTCTGAGGTAACGACATGACAGAGGTGGGCGGGGGGGGGGAAATTAAGCTCTGCTGAAATGGAGAAGGCTACAGATAGAGCGACCCAGACACAAGACACAGTATCTGTCTGGTGGCGGAAGCGGTTAGAGCAGTAAAGTAGAGTGTGATGAATGGACACACTTGAACACTTCCTGATAGTAGAAGCTTGCTCTATAGGCGAGTGAGGACGGGACGGTAATGTGATCATAGGCCCGTCTAGAATTACCGGAGATGGTCGTGGAGCGTCTGAGAGTCCCCATTTAAGATGCTGTGTGGAAAGTAAAAACTGGAGATTTCAGATGAGTGGGGGGGGGAAAAGAGGAGCAGAGAGGCTGGCTGTTGTGAGCTATGGTTTTCCTACTGTACATTTTGCCCACCTACTTCCTCGCTGTAATGGTGCTAACAATATCTCCAGAGGGATAGATCCTTACAATTCTAAGTCACTTACTTTGAAGAGAAAATGAAGACCTCCTCAGGTTCAGGTGGAGCTTTATGCTTTGTGAGATCACTAAACTCTCTGTACTAATGGACTTTTCTTCATGGCATTCTGATAGGTTTGATAGTTCTGATTAATGAATGACTGCTGAATTCCATTTAGCTGCTTCAGTGTCAGGCTCCTGGTATTGTGCATGCTAGCTCACTGCCACACTGTCATGTCTTACTGGGACACTTTAATAGAACAGAGCCACCGTTAATGTTATGAGTTAAACAAGTCAAAATGTCTGCTGTGAAGACGGAGTCTGCCGGCACCCTGGAACTGGCTCACCTGAATGGCATGCAGTCGTTATGGTGATTAATTACACCTGTGCTTTTCCTGCTATGATGCCAGAATGTCTGCCATGAAAAAGGCAATGAAAAAGGCTAGTGCAACTTTAACAGCTGCAATATACAGTATATATATACTGTATACATAACCCCGACTGGTCGCCGAGACAACCTCACATTCTGTGATAATGTATATTTATAAAGACTTAAGTTAAAGTTATAGGTGGATCTCAGCGACTGATACAGTTTTTATCAGCACAATGTAAGAGTACCAACTCCAACAGCCCAACCCATCTATAACACAAAGTTTGCAGGTAACTGTTTTGGTGTGTGTGTGTGTGTGTGTGTGTGTGTGTGTGTGTGTGTGTGTGTG
>NW_022280111.1:595956-597067 GCF_004355925.1 Anarrhichthys ocellatus | reverse complement strand
GTGTGTGTGTGTGTGTGTGTGTGTGTGTGTGTGTGTGTGTGTGTGTGTGGTGTTCTGGATAATTTCAGCCCTGCTAATAGATCAAAGCCTGCACCATAACCCAGCCTGTTATTATTCTGCATGTGGAATGTCTACTGTTGTCTGGGCCGCCATGTTCCCCGCCCTCCGTTCCCTGGGCCTGCCAGAGTAATGGGGTGTAAAGTGGCTCAAGCTCCGGGTGTCACTCTTTAGCTCGGGAACAGACAACACCTCCCTCCTCCCCGCACCTCATTAATCTCCTCCTCACTCGCACAGAGACGGCATGTAGGTTAGACAGAGACGGCTCCAACGCTTCACAGTGAAGAGCTGAGGGGACGTATCGATCATACATCGCCTCAGTCCTTCTGCAGGCCACATGGCTTCCCACCAGGAGCGGCTGCACTTTGTCTAAATAAATTACATGTCTCGATTCATTGCACGTGGACCAATGGATGAGAAGGGAAATTAATAAACAGTGGAGTGGTTCTGTGACGCTGTTCTTAGTCAGTGTTTACAGCAGAATATCTCCTCTTGACAATATAACTGAGGCTAATAATTCTGTGTTGTTTATCTCTAGTATGATGGAAGTGATGCATGATGTTTGAGTTACATTTAGTGTATTATTACTGCATTGGTTGTGCATGTGATGGCCTGAGCCTGAGGTTCTTGTGACGTATATGCAAGATGCGTATTAATGTCCAAAGCAGTAGTGACCAGCCTTTTTTGTCTGGCATACGCCCACATCCTTATTTGAAGTCACCACCCATCTTATTCCAAATGTGTTTATTTCTTTTGACGTTAAAGTGGACATCATTACAGTATTTTTTTTTTCATACAACTAAATTGTCAGTATCTTTAGATATGTGTGCATTGCTGCTGCTACGACTTGGAGTGACACAATCTGAATCTACTTGTAGCAAACTATTTCAACTGTTGAACTTGAACTATTTCAACTATTCCTGCATTACATTTGACTAACTTTTTCATGCATTACTTTAAGCTAACTTTTTCAGCTATTCACGCTAACATTAAGCTAACTTTTTCAACTATTCATGCTAACATTAAGCTAACTTTTTCAACTATTCATGCTAAC
>NW_022280111.1:573863-595946 GCF_004355925.1 Anarrhichthys ocellatus | reverse complement strand
TCAACTATTCATGCTAACGGTAAGCTAACTTTTTCAGCTATTCATGCATTACTTTAAGCTAACTTTTTCAGCTATTTATGCATTACTTTAAGCTAACTTTTTCAAATGTTCATCCATTACGTTAAGCTTACTTTTTAAACTATTTATGTATTACTTTAAGCTAACTTTTTAAACTATCCCTACATTACTTTAAGCTAGCGTTTTCAACTAGTCATGCATTACTGTTAGCTAACTTCCGACTTCTATGCTACCTCACTTAATTGTTTTCATACACTGCCAAAACATGGCTTAAAGGTGCCATGGCTGTATAACTGACTAGGGGGAGGTGTGTTTTATGCAGTCAGCCTATTGTAGTTGGTAGCTTATTCGTTATTGTGATGAAGTTACTAAAGATCAGCATTACATACCAATTGGTAATTCATGATTCTTATTTTCCTTCGCGATGTGAACATATTCAAATAAAATTATAATTCTTACTGTTTCAGGGTTCAGCCTTTCAGGTCAGGAGGTGAAGATAATGGAAATGCACCATTATGTATGTCAGTGAATATATCCTCGTCCATCTCTGGTATCTGCTTGAACTGCAGGACTTTCCCGTTTAGTGTAGTAGCAGCAGCTGCAACATTCTTCTGTCACATTCTGCTTTTCCTCACCTCTTTCTGTCTCTTCTCGTGTGAAGAAACATTCTTCATGCTGCTTGCCAAGTTTTAAGTTTTATGGCAAAAGTCCCTGGCACGGAGCATCAAAGACTGTGTTTGCTCGAATGACTTCCTGATGTCTTTTCTCCTCATGTCCTTGTCTCAACCTTCTAATACCCAGACATGAACCGTTGTTCTGTAAAAACTAAATAGCTGCTGTCTAGAGATGGGAAATAAAACCAAAGGTTATCTATTGTTGCAACTGGAAGTATTACTCTCTAAGCTTTGCAGTGATGTTTTAAATTGTGGCATGCTTAAGCTCTTTCAGTGACATCAAAGTGTAACACCCTTAAGCATATTATCATCAAGTGTTCTGGGAAGACCTGCTGTCACACTTTACTACAAAACTACCTGAGAACCTTTTCTTGAGTGGCGTCTTATAATCTAAACGGTTGATTCCTAAAAATAATTAATTTGTAATAATTTGTCACATAGAGCCTAATGTGAGCTAGCTTTTCACGTATTAGCTTGCGTTAGCACTTTAACCCAGCCCGGTTCTATGTGGAAAAAAAACATCGGCATAAAGAAACTTAAGAGACTTAACATAATTGCGGCGTGGGCGTTCGTGTTGAACTTGTGAAAGCCATTGCCGTGGGTGCATGGTCATGCCTGAGGCTTCGGAGCGGACAGCAGGTTCTGTCCTTTAGCATACAGATTATATGTAAATCATGTTCTCCCTGCCCACTCACCGCTCTCCACGCCAAAAATGTGAAAGAAATGTTGGTGAAAACCACCATCAGTGGAGAAAAAACATCATAATGGAATAACATAAGTTTTAGTACCTGTTTTTTTTCTTTATCTGTTGACCTTTTTTCAGTGCCGATACAACTTCAATGTTTCCTTTAGCTCCTGGTCTCGTTTTCAATGCCAAAATTCACCGTCACTGTCCAGCATCTATCTACTGCAGTTTCATACATTCACACTTTGGGACTTCCCAGTGCAGCCACAGCTCTAATGTTAGCCACCGTACAGCTCCAAGGAAGGAGTTAGTGGGTGTTGTGCCTTGCTCAACTCGTCACACAACACCCTCTTTCCCAGCTTCAACCTAGCAACCCTCCATTCGCAAGCCAGCTTCTCTCCATCTAGATTCTCGTTGCTCCGGTTCCTCATCACACTTTGTCTTCTTGTTCAGGGTCCACCGACTTCACCTCTAGCTGCCGTTTGTTATCATTTGTGTGAATTACCACTGATGCGCTCGAGTGGTGAGCAGACACTGGCACGGGGAAGGAGAAGACGGGGCCTTGAGTGAGGCAAATGCCCTCATCCATCATCCCAATATAGAGCCCTCAGTGGAGCGCAACCATTGTCTGCAGCAGGCAAACACCCAGGAATAGCAGATGGAGGGAGAGAAAGGGAGGGAGGGCATGGCAGAGCTGATTAGTTTTCAATGCTTTGTTTATCTGCATGTGTGTTTTTGAAGTTGATTAAATCTGTACCACCTGTGGTTTATTTGTTGTTTGAAGACTGTAATTGCAGATAATGTGTTTCTGTGCTGATCAGCAGACCATACAGATCCAGTACATCTGTGCTTTTGGAACGAAAATCCTTTTTGTACAGTACAAACCAGAGTTTTCAAAATAAACTGCAAAGTTGTTCTATTTTTATTTTATTTTCATGTGTCACAAGTAGAGCAACACACAGATTTTAACATTTTCTAAACGTTTGCCTGTCGTCCATAGGTGGCGTACCTGAGACTGTGAGGTCAAAGGGCCGATGCCAGGAGGTGAAGACTCCACTCGTTACTCCTGGAGAATTCACAAAGATCTGGGACGGCTGACAGGGGAACTTTTGTGAACACGTACTGTATGCCTGTATCCGTTAAGGTGATATCCTGCACAGCTTTCCAGTAAGTTTGAGATTGCTCCAGAAATGAAACGAAGCGGGCGTGGAATAGTTTTTTTTTGGTTTCTGGTTGCCTCTGTCAACATGTTGGGTAGTGTGTCATCACCTGCAAACAGATTCATGTTGAAACGGGTTGCTGCAACGCTTCTAGATGTTCAAGCATATCCAGTAAATGCAGAACTGGAAGAGAATGACAACACCATCAACGGTGTAATTCATAGAATAGAAAGTTGCTTCTCGTTGTAGTTTTTTATCATTTTTAGTCCTAATGTATGATTATATCAGCATGTATCATAGTGGTTGAAGAGCATTGTATGTGTTCATTGTATGTTTGTCCCTTCCTAAACTTTATTTTGTATTTTTCTTACCATTCTCAACAAAAACAGATTAAACCATTGTATTTTTAAAAGAATCACCTCTTCCTTTCTTTTTTCTATCTGCTGGAGAGCACTGCTGGTTGATATGTGATATGTTCTTGAGTTGGCTCTTATTATAGAGGCACTTCAGCCCCAGGTTACAACAGTCCATCCTCCACTTGAGTGTAATTGTCAGTCCAACATTGACCAAAGTCTAAAATATCTCAACTATTGAATGTGCTACCATGCATTTTTATTCAGACATTCGTGGTTCCCAGAAGATGAATCATATTGACTTTGATGATCCACTGACTGTTATGGTGTCATTTTACTTTACTAGACTGCGTGATGGCGCTATCACAATAATTGGATGCATTGCCAATACATTTTCTACACACAGTCATGGTCCTCAAAGGTTAAATTGTATTAATTTAGATCAGGGCTGTCCAGTACCCTGACCATCAGGTTTGATTTGGCCCGCTAGATGTTTCTAAGTAAGAAAAAAAAATAGAGGCAGAAACAGTGGCATACGGACAAAAGGCATTTCAATTAAGGGAACTTGGGATCCTAGTACACTATTTTATCTTTATACAATTAAATGGGTGTTTGCTTTTTTGGCCCTCCAAGGGAAAAAGTCTGGGCTCCCATGATTTCAATGATCCCCTGACTTTTTATCTAGTACCAATATTAGTTATTATTAGTTATTTGGTCAAAGTTTTCACCTATCCAGGGAAATTTCCCAATATCCACCAGCTGCAGTGGCACAACATTTTGTACAAACATTCATGGTTCCTTGATGATGTGATGTATCCAACTGACTTTAGTGATCCTCTGAAATTTCCTGGAGCACTACCATTTCTCAACAACTATTGGATGGATTGCCATGACATTTTGTACACACATGTTCCCCACAAGATTTCTTTAATTTGAAACCAAATACAAGTATCATAAAATAATGGCATTCCCTTTAGCCTCAGCTGAACTTTGTTGTAAGTGTTAATTAGCAATTGTTAGCATACTGGCATGCTAAACTGAGGAGGTGAACATGGATGGAACATTGTAGCTGCTAAACAACAGCATCTTAGCCTGTGACATTAGCATTTAGCTCAACGCACAACCTCAGAGCTCCTAGTATTGTGTTAGTATTTATCTGTAATCATGTTGTTATATAGGTACATGTTTCTTAATATCATTTATGATGAGTGACATTTGAAAGCTTTGGCTTTTCCTGTAAATCAAGATGAGACCACGTTGACTTTGTTAACCAACAGAACTGCCTGCAGAGCTCAGTCAGTTGAAAAAAGCAAAGTGATCCGTTACTGATCCTAATCACTGCTGGAGCTTACGATGCCCACACCTCTACTTCATGGCTTGTGAACACGGCATCCAGTCTCCGTAGGTTATCGCTGACCAGCAATGCAGCATAATATGTGCCTGTATGTCTATTTTTACAAGCTCTTAGTAGAGACAGGGGGACCATTTTTTCCTGCTCATGACTGCATGCCTGGATCTGTTGAATTCTGATGCGGCAAGTGACAATTACTTTTAAAAATACAAAGAAGTATTGTGCCCACTGAGGCAGCAAAGCATGGAGTGAATTGGCTAATTAAATACATCCAACGCTGAACCGTCAAGAGGTTCTCATTTCCTTTCTGCCCTTTCTCCACAAGTGCAAATGAAGTAGGCTCTAAATAACCCATTTGTTTCAAGCCCGCTGAGCAGGAGGAGGTACTCCATATTACTTGCTGCTGCTGTTTTGAACACACCGAAAAGACGCAGTCACCCAGGAGCCTTAAGGAGTTTCAGACACTCTTTGTCTTTCTACCCTTGATGGACGATGGAACTGTCAAATTAAAAGTTTTTTGGCCAGTACCGTCTGTTGACACTGTGCAGCTCATTAGCCTTTTCAGTTATCACATGAAAATATCAGTCTGAAGAAAGGTCTACTCCATATTCAGCCTCAGTAATTACTTGTCCATGGCTTGAGGACAGTTTTTAGCTTGCTCTCCTTTTACATGTGTACAGTAGATTTAAGAGAAAAGATATCCAACTGTAGCCACTTTGAATCTCGTAGACTTGCGCTGTTCGTCATTGCTTCACATTTTCGTTGAGGGCATCATCATTCTCTGGGATGGTGCTGCATCTTTAGACAGACATCTCTGTTGTGATGAGTGAACTTATAACCTTGATCTTGGTGAACTTCATGTTTGTCCACCCATAACTCACATACAAATGAACATTGGTTGGCCAGTCCTTTTTTTGATGAATGAAAATCCCCAAATCCTGTGGCAGGACAACATCAAAAGATTTCAAAGCCCGTTTGATACCCCCAACTAATAGACTAATACACTATAGCCACGCTAACTGCTCTCAAAGGCTGTACATACAGATGTTAGTTTGGAAGGTACTTGGTGTTTAACTAAAGAACTGGACAAATGAAAATGTTGACCTTATGGCACTAGATGAAAAGGTTAAGACATTTCTTTCTGAGGGGCACATACATGCCTATAACTTTCATACAATTCATACAATAGCTATCAAGACATTTCACTCAAAACATGAATGTCTACCTCATGGTGGAGCTACAGGAAAAGTCAGGGGATCCCCAAACTATTAGGATTCATCATCTGATAACCACGAATGTCCAAACCAAATTTTGTGCCAATCCATCTCCTAGATGTTAAGATATTTTAATGGATAAGTAAAAACATTTGACTTGC
Source organism: Anarrhichthys ocellatus (assembly GCF_004355925.1). Taxonomy (NCBI): domain Eukaryota; kingdom Metazoa; phylum Chordata; class Actinopteri; order Perciformes; family Anarhichadidae; genus Anarrhichthys; species Anarrhichthys ocellatus. Next base: position 590,330 of record NW_022280111.1, on the reverse strand, counting down.
TGGTGGCACTAGATGAAAATGTCAGGGGGTAACCAAAAATATTGAGATTCACCCTCTGGGCACCAAGAAGATCTGTACCAAATTGCATGGCAATCCATCTATCCAAAAAATATCAACTTGTTGGTGGTGCAAGAGGAAAAGTCAGGGGATCACAAGTCAGTGGGCTTCATCTGTGGGGACCATGAATGTCTGCAAAATTGCATGGCAATCCATACATTTGTTGTTAAAATATTTCAATCTGGAACAAAGTGGTGGACCCACTGACATTGCCATCCTCGGAGCCTTGCAACTAGCATGTCTAAAAACCTCCCAACAAAAACAGGAAACAAACAATTATCAAGAATACATTTATATTGAAGTTCCTTATAAGTTGTTATTTAGAAAGGCAGAAGTAAAATGTGAGAAACAACCTTTCTATCTTCTAGTACCTACTGAACAGTGTAACTCGATGCAATTGGTCACCTAGAACTCCCTGTTTCCTCTACGACTTCCCTCCCATTGGAGATAAATGTATATTAATACCACATGTGACATCACACATATGGAGTGATCAAGTCTACGAGCGCCTCAGTATGAATTTCAAATTGGATTTTCCAGGCCTTTGCCTTTCCTAATATGTTTGATATTATTTTCGGATTAAGCGAGACAGCGATGTGTGAGATTACAACATGGCCACTGTAGAAAGAAAGAGATCTTTTGGGGGGAGGTAAAGCCATAAAGCTTGTCTCATCTCTGAGGAAATGAGGCATTAGATTTAGTTCCCGTTTTAGTCACCCAATCCTAATGGCTCATCTATCCTGAGAATCTTGGAGTTGTTCTGCGAAAAAGGGATCACAGAGTCTTTGCTTTTCTCTTCTTTTTCTGAGTCACTATGAGGGTGAAAAGTCAAGACAAAATCATAGTATTGAAGTCACTATTGTTATAACCATAGTTGTCATAATGTTCCACAGGTGTTATAGTCTCTTCCTGGGTTTGAGAATAGTGCACTGTGATCTTACCCCTCTGCCAGGATCAGCACATTTGTGTATTAATTGCACCGATAAAATGTATTGCTTTTGCACTTGAAAAGCCAAATACCTCCAATGATTACGTTATAAAATGTCCCTGTATGACTTTGCATTGTAAACTCCATGTACAGATCATTGCTGTCACATATGAAGCGCCATGCAAAGAAATTGCATTCCTTACTTGAAGCCTTTTTGTTCGACCCTTTGTCCCACGCTGAAATATCTCAAGTATTGGAGAGATTGCCATGAAATTCTGTACAGACATTCATGATCCCCAGAAGATGAATCTAAATGACTTTGGTGATCTCATGAATTTTTCCTGTTGGGCCACCATGAGGTGGAGAAATCTCTTGAAATATCTGGAATGAAATGTCACAAAATTCAGTACCGACATTCATGGTTCCCAGATGATGTATCTTAATGACTGTGGTAATTCCCAGACTCTTCCTCTTGTTTGCATACTGACACTGTCCTTGTGAGCATGTTAGCATGCTGATGTGAGCATTTAGCTGAAAACACTGCTGCGTCCAAGTAAGAAAAGTCTCAGAGAGCCTGAAGCACGGCTGTAGACTCTTACTCTTGTTTCTTCCAAAGTCATACTGTCTTCCCCTCTAGCTTCCCCCAATTGCCCCATAACTTAAACAACCACCACCCCACCTCCTACACCCATATCTCAGCCTCTTTCTCTCCCTCTGCAACTCCCCCATCTTGGCTTTCTAACAAGGCCATGGGGCATATCAGTGGGGCCTTCAGGGGCTCATTAGTTTGTCCATTGGTCTTAACAAGTCTCAGTGGCAACCTTTGAGCAAATCCATGCCAAGCCTTCCAGCAGGACAGGCCACAGAGTCAACCAGCTCCTGGGGAAGAATGATACAGCTGCCTCAGTGAGCACGAGGCATTCAAAAAGCCCTTTTGGAAATTATAATGCTTGTGATAGCGCTATGACGGAGAGAAAACTGCTTACTATCATGCGTGGCTCATCCAATGTGAGTATACAGTATGTGAGAATGATACTTGTCAAATGCATCAGCAATATTTCTGTTGTTTAGGTTGCAGAATGCAGCTTTTGATTTTCAAAACATGATTCAAAAGCTCAGTCCTACATTTGGAAAAGAAAGTGTGATGGTAGTTGGGCAGACAGACGTGTATTGAGTTGAAAGCTCTGGTCTGACAGGCAGGAGACATTTTGAGCTGACAGCTGACTGAGGAGATGGAAGCCCTGCTGGAAGTGTGGTGTTAGAATGCTGTTTCTGCCGCTGCTGCAGCTTGATATCTCCTCCAGCCCGGGGGAAGATGAATCGGCTGCTGCTTCTGAGTCTGGAGACGGAAGAGCTTTTGCATCACTGTCAGGGAGGGGTGGGGCAAAATGCTTATCAGCGGTTATGTTCACCATGTATTATGGAAAAATAAGAAGTTAAGTTTCCTGCTGCTGTTAATCTGCATTCCTGGAAGATATGCATATAATGTGAGCTTGCATTCTAGAAACATTGATTAAAAATGAACAAAATGCTTTCTAAAGGTAGAAGATGGGCATAGAGTAAAAAAAGATGAAAAAAGATATTACATTTTTTTTTTCAATGTAAAAGATCACATCTGGTAGATTAAAGACTTTCTTTTCCATAATTAAGATCTTCCAACTATTTAGCCAAGCTAAATCATTCAGCTGTCCCATGAATGAGATGACAGCTACAGTATATGGACTGATGTTCTGCTGCTGCTTCAGGGAGGATCTAAATGAGGGATGGATAGATTTGGGAACAGGAAGAGACGGAGAGAGGGGGATGTTAACGACAGGGCAATCTGTCTGCACTCACGGCTAAGACAAATGATCCAATCTACCCCGACTCATGTCTCCCCTGCATGCCTTATGGGTGCATCCACGGTAGCTGTGGTGTGGCTATTGCCATTTTGGACCTTTTGAATGAAAAGTGTATAAACAGGAAGTGTGAGTGTGCCTGTGTTCAGCTCAGCCTCTGATCTCAGAGCTCAACAGAAACTCCTGTTTTATTCTGTGATTTCACTCCAGTCCCTCTCCTCTGTACGTCTATGAAGCAGATTCATAAAGCCCCGGGATGAGCCCAAATATTTTCCACTCAAATCACACAGTCGCCTCTTCGCTTCAGCTCGCATATTCGGGCCCACTTACATCTTTCCATTGACTTTGTATGCAATCATGCGACCCCTTAAATTTGCTTTGTGTTCTGTGTGAACGCACTGTAAGAGTCTCGCAGCCATGCTAGCTGCACTTTAACCCAGTGGTGCTTAGAGCTGAATGCTAACATCAGCATGCTAACATTGTCACAATGACACTGCTAATACGCTAATGTTAAGTTGGTATGTTTATGTTCAGCGAATTAAGCCTGTTAGCATGCTAACATTTGCTAATTAACACTAAACACAAGGGACAGCTAAGGCTGCTTAGTTTTATGTATTTGTATTTGGTTGTAGACCAATGTGTTGGATAAATTAAGTAAGTAAGTTAGTGAATAAGTTTACCCAGTAACACAACAGCTATTAAAATTTATCCTGAGGATAAATGATGAATGTATGGTACAAAGTTTAACGGCAATACATTCTAGAGTGGATGAACAGACTTCCAAAGAGCCACGCCGCTAGTTGTGACAATACACGGCCAAGTTTCCCCCCCAAACGTAAAAAAACAGGGAATAAATTAGAGCGTCCATCTTTCCAGCATTTTTAGATCACAGGAGAAACTGTAGCCAGGGAGAGCAAAGCGACTAGGGCACAAAATTGCTCAGCACATTTCTCTCCTGTCCTCCCCCTCTCTTTCTCCAGGAGTTTCAGCTGATTGTAGCCCCGGGATGAAGAGGCCCTCTGTTGGTGTAGCCGACCTGACCCCCAGAACCCAACAGCAACTCATCCTTCTCATGATAAACCCGAGAAAAGTGGAAACTTGGAACAAAAGCGAATAATAGGCAGAGACATATTCCCACTGGCCAACCAGGAACGGTTTCCACGGTCTCCGTTTGTGCATGCGTGCCAGTTTGTGTGTTACCCATTGCCTCTTGCCAAAGAGAGGCCTTTTGTCCATTCCAATATACTTCCTTGAATCTATCTTTAGACGGGATGAGACCGAGCCCAGGTTTCTGAATGGTTCCAGCACTGTGCACATTGTCTCTGAGGCATTAATGTTTTTGAGGTGCGAGAGTCCCTTTTTCCTGGAGCTTCTCCTAAATTATAGTTCCCTCCAAATACAGGTCTCCCAGGCAGCTCGTTCTGTTGGATAGAAGCCTTTGTTCAGTGGAGGGTTTGTCGCTGAGAAAGAATTAAGCCCCTCGCTATTCCACAGAGGTGATGGGTGGAGGGGAGGACCTTTTCACAATTTGCAAGCATCGTCTCATCTACTTTCTTGTCAAAGTGTCCCCACCAGAGAAAATGACTACAATAGTTTTTTTCTTCACGTGCATTTTCTTGTTTTCTTTCCATATTACTCTCCTTAATTGTCCTGGGATGGCATCATGATGTATATTTTTACAGTTAGGAAAATCACACTAATGAAACAGCTAGAAGCCTTTAGGGCTTTATTAATGGTTGAGTTTTTCAGCCACAGAAGGAACTTCTAGTTTCACCCTCATTAAGTAAACCCACATTTTGTGCATTATTTCTGGGTTGTTTTACCAAAAGTCTGGAAACAAGGCTGTGATGTTCAGGTGTTCAAACCTAAATGTTGGACCTGCTTGTCTCCACGGCCTCTCATCTATTACAGAGTCGATCCTCACGATGCCTCCGGCTGCGGATCTGGTAACGCATTGTGTCGAGAAAATGATTCGAGAGTGATTCACTTCCATTTGCTGAAAGCTATGTACTGTACTGTATGTGGAGAATGAATCATGGTCACAATATGAAGCGTTAATGCAATTTTTGCAGAGGAAACAAGGACAGGCAGGTTTTTTTCTTCTGCTTTAATTGCACTGCTTGTTATTATCCGCAGTAGTTCATTTTAATTGTGACTCCTAGCAGTACCATACTGTGGTTTCTGCACATGATAATATTATTCTGTCTCTCGTATGTCCCCGAACTTTATAAAAGTGCATCACTAAATTGCTAGAACACCCCTTTAATCTTTTTAGTTGGTCAACAACAACCAACGTTGTGTAAACTATACCGTTAAAGCGACACTATACAGCTTCTAAAAAGACAAAGCAAGCAACATAGTTTTTGTCTTACTAATGAAAAGTTGAATTCATAAGAAATATAAAGGACCCTTGTTCAATTAAAACATTCAAGGGTTTTGCTGCTACAGCCTCACGTGGTCTGGTATGACCAGTAGCTTATGGAGGCTAATGTAAGCTAATTGTAGATTTAGCTTTGTCTGACTTCACAGAGTCAGTTAGCAGACTTCATTGTGCCTCTTTTACGGTATATTATAAAATGACGGACATGTAATCAGCTATTTTGGACTTTAACTCCACACAACATTTCATAAGAGCAAGCTGAAATCAACAGTAATGTGTAGCTGCTGCACAGCTCTCTGCTGCTTTCATAGCACTAAATGATGCCTCTCGGGGCTGTCAGCGTCTCAAGCAGGGGATGTTATTACAGCAGCCTTTTTCCCTCTCATCTTCCTCCGTCTCATATTTGTCATCCCGTAGCTCCTTCATTTCTTGAACAAGCTCCATCACCGCAGCGGGCCACTTAGACCGGGCTTATGTCACCACTGTTCTCGCGTGTCACGGGGTCGTGGTGCTTGTAGGGACGCGTTATGCACACCTCATCAACGCTGGTGGTGAACACGCAGCTCCCACAAAGAGAGGGTGACTAACTGGCCAGTAGGGAACGATGATGTGATTACAGTGCGTGTGTGCATGCACGGCCGATCTGTTGTCATTAACATTTTACACTCCTCTTTGTAACATCAGTGTGCCACAGTATTGTTGCCTGTGGCCTCGGCCTGCCTGCAACCCTGCCAGCCCTGTTCAGGATCACTGCTGATGAAAAACTCTGTTAATGGGCACAAGGAGGAGGAAGCTTTAATTTTGCCACAGCAGCTGCCTGCTTGACTCTGTACACCCTTACACACACATAAACACACGCACACTAATTGATGTTCGCGTTTACCTGATGTCCTTGAAGGTAAATTTGCTCGCAATCTGCTGCTCTGGATTTTCAAAAAGTTGATTTCTAAAGCATATTTTAAAACAACCAATGGTTGCACAAGTATTGAAACACCATCTTTGTATTAATATGCATACACATAATACACACAACACATTTTTATGTATTTGGTCAGGTTATGTATTCAGGCATCAAGAGTGGATACACTGTAGTAATTTAAGACTTTTTGTACAAACAACCTTGTTATTTTGAGTAATCAAGAACTTTTTTGTCATCTGAATCTCAGATCATGACAAAAAATTGTTTCAGAAAATTGTTTCAGGATCACCGTTAATTAAATGATTTCTGTTATAGGTCACAAACTGTCGTGAGGATGTCTCTACTTGTCAATGATGAAAGAAGTATTCATATCCTATCATAACCTGTTTTGTATGTATTGGTATTGTTTAAAATCATATTTTTAAGTATGCATATCTTTTACATACAAGTAACAATGCCATAATTAACATATTTTAAATGAAAGACCTGATTTCAACATTTGACTTAAGTAAAACTACAAAAAATAACATCGGCAAAATGTACTTAAGTGTTAAGAGTTGTGCGTCATGATTGCCTCGTGGTTAGGAATCATACTATGTACTGACTATATATATGTAACCTTTTCTCTCTCATGTTTCCTATCTTTACCTCTACTGTCATTATTAATGAATCCTTTCAGAGTGTTAAAAAGTTACGTATATTAAGGATGATTTTTACATTAATGTTGAAAGAGGAGCTGACTTTGTATAGTACTGGGTCTCTCTGATATAGCAGTGGATCATACCGTATAAGCCGATTGAATGTTAAAATAAAAAACTTCATGCAAATACAACGTCCGAACTAAATGGGTTTTGCGACAGTCATGAGATCTTCAGATGACTACGACTATCAGATGACTGCCGATCTAGCTGGTCACACCGGAGGGGCAAACTGAAAGAAGACCTGGCTGGAATTAAGTAGAAATGAACATTAACACAGACCTCACCTCATTTCTTTAATCCTTGTGTTGTCCTCCCGATTGCCATACACCTTTTGTCCTCTGGGGTCAGAAATGACCCCGCCTGGTTCGACTGTTATTTAAAGCATATAGTATAAATTGTCAATCAATTCTGTTTTACACCTTTAGTCTTACTTCAGTCCAACCCATTACCACAAATCGTTCCCTCCATTTTGGAATTTAGGGCCAATAGACCTTGTTTACATAAAAGTAGACCCTGTTTTTGAGTGAAAATACAATGAAACAATGAATTATTTTGACTTTATATTATTTTGACTATTTGACTTATCACAGAGAGGTACATATCAAAGTTTAGTGAGGATGCTGTTTTTGAATCATTTGAATGTTTCTAATGGCAGCACATAATCACACCTGTTGTCCTCTGGGGTCAAAAATGACCCCGTCTGGTTTGACTGTTTATAAAGCAGACAGTATAAATTATCACCCACCTCTGTGTTTCAACTTTATTCCAATTCATTACCTGACATATAAAACATGTCAACATTAATTTCTGCAACATTTAACCCTCTTGTTACCTTCAAATTTACGAACATCTTTTATCCTGGGGTCAATTTGACCCCAGCAATTTGAACCTCCAGAAAATTATTATAATTAAAATTGCTTCCCAAGTTTATGTGTCAGGTACTTTGTTTTTTGTTGACTACCTAAATAGCCCTTTAAATAAAACAACCCTCCCCCGACACCCAAACCCGTATACATACATCCAGAATCCCTGTTACGCGACTATGGAGAAATATGCAGATCACCATAAAATCTCACTGATTGACCTAAAATTGGAAAGAGATATTTTTTGGGTGTTTTAATGGCTTTACATATCACTTTACATATCAACATGTTGAGTTTATGTTTACCCAGTTGTCCACTTTAAATTAGGAAAAGTCATTAAATATTAAGCAAAAAAAATGATGTCTCATTTATTTAGAGACATTAAACGTCTAATGGGGTCAAATTGACCCGAGGACATTACAAGGGCGTAATTATCCTCCATCAAATCGTAGAGAAGTTTGTGGGGTAACAATGATCCCTAGACATCATTTCATAGGACTCGTTTGAAATAAATGAATGTTTGACAAATGGCGTCTCTGAGGGCAGATAAAGGGAGGTATAAAGCATCAGGAGAAATGGCACATTTTAACTCAAAATGTAGTGACTTCACCACATGCCTGGTTACTGAATTGATACCCATTTTGGCTGCCCACTCACGGACCCCCTAAACCACAGGTTCAGCTATCAGATCGAGCCTTCTGCTCGTGTTTATCCCCCACATTGTTTAGGGGATTTGCGGAAGAGCGTGATAGATTAATTCCTCTTGGGCTGCACTTTTTGTATGCTCCAGTGAATTGCAAGAATTTGGTTTTACCAGGAGAAAGTGCAACTCAAAAGGCCAAGTCGTAGTGACAACGAACCAATAAGAAAGTCTTAATGTGGTGTGTGACATTACAAAGAAAATATGCGGAACATGTGAGCTAGTATGTAGAGTGGGCAGCACCTTAAAAAAGCTAATTAGATATAAGATATCTACATATGAAGCTCATGTTGCACAGCACTTTAAGAATATTGCATTTCATCTGTCGGGATGGCTGTCTGAGCCTGCACTGTATCTGAAGCCTATTTCATTATTCTCCGGAGCCGCTGCCAGACTGCTCTGCTGGCATGAAGACTCGTCTCATTTCATACAGAGAATAGAAAATGACAAGATGGATCGCAAAGGGGCGGAACGACGTAGTTGACAACTGGGGGCCGAGATTGTAACTGGAGAAATGTGAATGTGAGTATTTTCACATTCACTGAACCTCTCAGGAGAGAGGGCTCTATTAGAGGTCTTGGTTATTATACACACATATGGAAAGCTGACGAGCTGTAGAGCCCCGAAAGTGACAGAATGTTGGGGAAGCATATCAGACAATTTGCTGCAACATCAATAAATAATATTGTTGGATGAATAATTTTTTTAAAAGTGTTAAATATATATATGTATATACAGTATATATATATATAAATACATATACAGTATATATACATACATTTAGTGCAGTATGTAAATCATCCATATACTGCAAGGTATACTGGTATACAAACTCTTATTCTCCTGTTTCAATAGTATATTAGCCTGGAAGCTAACACAAACACAGCTAGCTAACTAGCTAACACAAACCAATGGTTTGGAAACTATCTAAACCTAACTATCCTATCATGTCTCTCTTGTCCTCAACAAGGACCACAATGTAAAGTCTTGGACATGTTTAAACTTAAAAATTTGTAAACTAATGTAATTTAATTAATTTCTCATTTTGTCAAATTAACTTAATACAAAAGTTGTAAGTGGTATTAGCTAGCTAAGTTGGTTATTGTTAGCTTGCTGGCTAAAATGCTTTAGCTAGTGTTAAATAGTTCGTACCGTGATGCAACAGCAGCAGTGTCTAAGTATATGGACATGAATAAAATTAGAAATGTGGTGTTTGCCATAGGTTGAAATAAGGAGTCGGAAAATAAAAACAAGTTGAGGTTATGTTGTTTCAATAGCGCTCTTCCTGATTTAAAAAATCCAGATGCAAGATCAGCCATAACATAGTGATGAAGAAAACAAGAATAATTTGTTTTCCGAGACTAAAAATGTACAAGACCAGAGAGGTGCAGGTTTTTCTGTGAGGCTGCCTTGTGTAAAGAGCTGTGAAAAATCATTTTCGGCAACATAGCAAATTCCTATTTCCTCTGTGAGTGTTGTAGCCAGAGGACTTGAACCAGTGTCCACTTCAACACCTCTTGTACCATCATATTTATGGCAGGAACACAGCTTTCATACTCAGTGTGGATCATGTTACAGCGTTTCTTCAAGGCCTGCTGAGCGTTCTAATTTGGCAGAAAACAAACAAACAGAGGAAATGTTTTTAAATGGGAGTTTCGCACCACATGACCTTGTAAACACATTGTAGGATGGCGTGATCGAGCTCCTCCTGGCTGTCTCTGCTCCCGGTGCCTCGCTGCAGCGTTGCTGTGGTCATTAGTCACTGTGACACCCTCTGCTGATCTACATCATATTACCAATCGTTTAATGTTGTTACCCGCTGATCGTATGCCCTCGCAAAAAAACAACCACCAAGAGGACTGCCAGTACTACTAAATGCATCCTATCGATTGTTAAAGTGCCTCCCTCAGCAAACGCCCTCACGCTGCTGTGCTTCTTTTTGGAAAACTTTTCATTTTCGCTTCACAACTGCATTTAACATGCTGGTGACCATGTCCTGTGCTTTGAGAAAAATGCACACACATATGCAAACAAATTCTGTTTATATTTTGCCTCCTGAGGTGTGAAACAATACTGGGTTATGTAGTCTTCAATTATTCTTTACACCCGACCTCACACTCCAAAATTGGAAAGAAAATGCACACAAAGAACAGAAAGCAACGAGCACAGACTACAATTATCTTCTCTAAATCGGTTTTATTTCTCCCTCTGAGGTGCAACACACCTCTTATATTACAGAAGTAAAAACTCGGCCCATTCGCTGTCACATGGGGTGGGTAAAAATAAACACTGGATGAGGAAAATGTAGACACACTCATCTCAACCTGAAGTGGTGTTTAGGTTTGAGCGTGTCCACAGGGAAATCTTACCATTTTAGAGTGGAAGTGCTTGTTGCTGAGAGGATTTACCAATATAAGCTAACTTTGAGCTATTGCTTAAGCTAACTTATTTTTTGCACATTAGGCCGTGGAGTCTTCCTTAAAAGATGCATTACGAAGAAAGCACCATAAACATAAAAGGAATATTTTGGGGGCTTTTTTGCTATCTTGACAGTTAGATGACAAGATACCACTCAGGTATCTGTCTCTAGATATACAGCTACAGCTCAGAGACTGTTAGCTTGGCTTAGCATAAAGACAGCTAGCCTGACTGTAAAAATATCCACCTACCGGCAACTATAAAGCTCATTAATGAACATGTAATGTCTTTAATCCCCACAGAAAGTGTAAAAATAAGAAGTTGTCGTTTCATGGTGAGTTGGACTATTTCTTGGCCGGGTGCGGTGACTTCCTGGAGCAGTGTTGGTTGGCGACCTTCTCGCTAGATTTGGCGACTTTTCAGACCCTATTAGTGATTGTATTTCTAGAAAGTGCCTAGCGACAAATTTAGTGACTTCATCAGAACATTTGGTGAAAATATATATGTGTATGTATATATATATATATATATATACACACTGTATATATGTATATCAATCACCAAATGGTCTGATGAAGTCAAATACTATATATACGATGACAATACGTTCATCTTTTACAAAGACAAAAAAAGTGGAATTTGGAAAAAACACCTCAAAAGGGAAATAATCAAATATCAAACCAGAAAGTTCAATGCCAAATTTATTTCATTCTTCGCAGTAGTGACATTTACCACTCATATCAAACTGAAAATAAACTCTTTATTACATTTCTCAGTAAAGACATTAGAGGAAAGAAATAGCCGCCGTTACATTTAATTACATTGTGTAAACACACAATGTAAAACAGACATGCATAATAGTACATTCCTTTACTAAATTGTAACCTACGGATTATACACCCATTTTACTTGCTAAGATAGTGAGTATGCAGCTGATTGAAGGGCTGTAGGCATCCTGGCTTCACACATCGAGTGTAAAAGTGATTAAAAGGTAAGTAATCTGTACAAGGCTGTGTGGATTGGATCATGACCCAGTGTAAACACAGCGACGGTGTAACTGAGCAGTAGAGTAACATGTTTCCATGAGCTCAGGGTTGACTGTGTTATCTGCTCCAGATCAGATTTCCAGGCAACCGAATCCAGATAGTAGTTGATCTAATAATTTACAATTTAGCTTCCTTTCTCTGCTACCCGATTCCTGCCTCTGCACAAACAGTGCACTATTGTCGTTAACTGGTGCAGCACCAAGCGGTAGTTTGATCATTAACATTCTTCATTTGGCATCAGTATATAATAAGGATGAACAACAGACACCCATTCCTGATCTCCTATTTTATTGTTGCTGAATACTTTGACATAAACCACTGGGGAAAGGCAGTTATTGGGTGTTGCTAAGAGCGTGTTGATTTCTAACCAAAGATGACTGGCTGTAAAAGCTCAAGGCCAGCGATCTTCCCACCACACGTGTCGGGACACCAGCTCATGTACGGGGAGAACGAGTGAGTGTAAAAACGCTTCTCGCTTTCTGGTGAAGAGCAAAGCAGCGAGAGACCGGCGTCAGATGTACATGTCCACACGTTAATCAGTCTCTAGTGGTTTTTAAAATACAACGGAGACACCACTCTTGTCCCTCACGTTACAGACATTACTGTACAAGAAGCAGGCTGGGTCCTTAAGTTTGAGTTCACGGAAGACATGTATTGAAGGAAAACACCAGCTCCCACTTAAGACTGGCCCATTGATCCATTGTGCTATTGAGTGCTGAGAAATCAACACAGAAATGACTCGCGTGTGCCTGATGGATTCGCAAACGCAGCGCTCAGAGGTAACACTTCAACATTTGCTGTGTTGAGTGAAGACTTTTAAGACACGAAAGGTTGTGGGAGATTTTTTTCCGACTTCTTGATTCATGAAACTGAAAAATGAAATATCATTTGTGCATTTGTGTGTCTGGTAAACTTATTTGATTATTACAAATTTTTGTGATTTAGCTTTTTGAGCTGAAACATCTTCCCATCTTCCCGCTACAAAGATGCTTGTTGCTTGTCTAATTAAGATATGTTGATCATCAGGACATGTACTTTTTCTTCAGAGGAAAATGATTAAATATATTCTCTAAAATCCTCCAAGAGTAAAGGTCGCCCAGGAAAGGTCAATATATTATTAACATTTTACACCATAAGTTAACTAGTAACCTTACCTGACCCCCAGTGCCGGCAATTCTACACATAAAGGTCATTCTCTGAGTGCATTTTGACATTTCACATGTATCACGTTGAGTTCCGAGCAAAAGCCACCACATATCTTAGCCGATCCACAATGCTGCATTCGCCCCCTGATCTCTCCCACCCCTGCGTTTTGTCCCTGCATCCGTCCCTCAAGCTCGCTAAGAGGCCGCAGCGCTGTCGGCTCAGATCCGTCTTTGTTCAGGAGGCCGCTTGTTCATTAAGTCTAACACGGCTCAACGGGGGGGGGCTTCCACAACGCACTCTCGTACGCCGTCATAAATCCACATTAGAGAAGCGGAGGCATCTCATGCGGAGGGGAGGTTGCAGAGGTGGCGGTTGAGGGGGTGGATGACAAGTAGCCGGGCTGTCCACGCCGGCGTGGCGCTAAGGATCAGCAGCAATGGTGGAACATCAGAGGGATTGAGGGGCTTTCTGCTGCTTTGGTTCAAGGATCTTGATTTCAGTCTACTAAGCGTGTCCCATACAACTCCTGTTTACACAGCCTGATTTTTCTTTTCTTTTCCAAGGGAAAGGTCAGCGGCTGGGGCAACGTGCCAGGTGTTTGTGGAGCAGCAGACCAGTGCGGTGCGGTGAATGTAATTATGGCACTCTGGCAATCTGATAACCTGCCAGTCTGTCTCTCAACACTAGGAAAGTGCACGGGCATATTAAATGTGGCTCAACACACACGGTTGTGAACAGGGAACAGTGACTGCGTGTGCAGGGGCAGCGGCTGGGACAGGGCTCCACTGATAATCGGGTTTCTGAAGGCCAGTGTGTTCTTCAGCTAGCAGGTGGGGTTTAAATTTGATTATTTCGTCTGAATAGAGTTTCCAAACACTCTTGTTTAGTGGAGACTTTTGTCCTGAAGACAGCTCTTCTCTGCGCCCATTGTCTGGAGGGAGGCAGGGAACAATGGTGTCCCATGTACAGTTAAAAACACAGATTGCATGAATAGATTGTCAGAACATAATTGACAGGAGGCCTGCTCTGCAAAATGGACAGTTATTTGTATATGGCTGGGGCGAAAATGAGGCTCCAGAAATGTCAGTTACCAAAATCCCTTTTAGTCAAGCACAACAGGGGGGCCACTGAGTGAGCTGGGAAAAGGGTGTGCAGAGAGCACTCTCATCCACACTCATCCGTTTCATTATTCTTCCCCTCCGACCGTTCACTCACTCTCTCCCTCCCTTTCACTGTAATTACACCTGCTCTGCCAAGCGTAGCTCGAGGCGTGGCTGGGCAAAAATCACTCCTTAATATGAGTCTGCAGAGTGTGTGAGGAGGGGCCCTGCTCACTGACAAGTCTCTGTGGAAACATTAGGGTTCTAAGCAGCCTGCACCTGTACGTCCCTCCTGGGACAAAGAAGGAACAGAGCCTCACTTTGGGGAATTGAGAGTGTGTGTATGTGTGTGTGTGTTAAGTGTGATCATCCATTTCCAAATTGAACCTGCAACAATTACAAATCTATAGTGAGGGAACAAGTGCTTGTAACCAACAGCCTTTGGGGCTGAAATCAACCCGGAAAGACACAATCGCACAAGGACGCGAAATAGAGAGTAATAACCCTATTTAAAAAATCATTTAAAAAAGCTTGCGGCATAATACACATTCTAGTCTATTTATCGGGATTGCTGCCTTTGAACAAACGTCTCCTAGAAGAAGAGATTTTCCGGGCGGTGAAGTGTGAAGCTGAAGGTGTGACGACACGTCTTCAGCCCTCAGAAACAGCGGAGCGTCTGTGGCGCTGCGAGCACACAAGACCAGACAGACAGTGTTACAGACCTCTTCCCTCCCCCTCCCCCCTCTTCGCGCGCCACCGGAGACAATCACAATTATTTGCAGCTGCCGATGATGACAAAAATTGAATGGAGAAAACTGCGAGAGGAAATCTGTGCGAGAGCAACGCTGTCAACAAGGCGCTACACGTTGACGCAGGCTACCGGGAGGCCAGTTGTTACAGATGTGTGTGGTTTAGCGCGAGAGGGAAATCATTATCGATCCAGGTTTTCTTCAGGAAGGTCATTCCTGAGTGCAGACGCAACCAAACATCTTCATTAATTTAGACTATAGGCAGCAAGCATGCATAGTATACCCTTCAAAGAAAAAACAAAAGCGCACATTAATTATTCATCCATACTATACTTGACGGCATGAAAAATTGCAATTGACAGTTGGGTATAAACTCTAATGAGAAACACTTTGTCCAAGGATGCCAGTTCCCCTAAAACAGGGTTACACGAAACGTTGCTGGAGTTCATCTCCATAATACCCCGTGTGTGTGTGTGTGTGTGTATATGTGTGTGTGTCGCCACAAGAACCTCGGGTTCAGTTTGCCTTAATTTGCATGTGCCACGAAATGCCATGTACCATTTTTTTCTTGCAGCTGGAGTACGTTGAAATGCTTTCATTACGTGCTGGAGTCTACCGAGAGAGGATGTGAAACCTGCCCACGGGCTGCAGGTCACAGACGTTATTTTGGGGGAATTGGCTTCAGAGCCAAGTTTTTTTTTTATCAGATTCACAGCAGGCAGCAAATTGGATGGGAGATTAAAAAAGCAAAAAAGGAAAAGTTGGCTGCTCTCATCACCTATGGACCTACAGACAGCTCATTTAAATTCAGACAGTATGTCCCCTACTCAACTTGACTTTATTTCCTGCTGCGGGAGCTCAGCGCTTAAACTGTTGCCGTGGACATATCACAGTACAAAAGACATTCCCACACATTGTTGAACTGGAGTAAGATGTTGTGTTTTGTCATATATGCTTCACGCCAGCTGTGGCGCCGTCTCAGGAGGGAGCGTCTCTCTCCGAGTCAAAGCCCGGGATCACGCTCCTCCTGAAGATTAAAAGGGCTTTAGTCGAGACAGATACCAGCAATCCAGAGGCATTTTATTTAGCCCAATATCTCCACAGAAAAAAAAGAGCAATTACATCCACCTACTAAATTCAACAACTATGCAATGTGCACTATAATCATTCAAAATGGGCATACTGTATATCACAAATTCACATATTAAAAAGAAACTCATAAACAAGCAGTGGAGCATTTGTCTCTTTTCGCATCAGAGGCATAGTGAGAAGGATGCAATGTTTTCTTTCACTTAAAAGTCAATGTGCTCCATATGTTTATCCTTTAGGAAAAGTAAAAATAGGACGTATCACTCTTTGCAAAAACAACCTTCGCCGTGATTCTTTGTCCATGCAATGTTACACGGAGGAAACTCAGATGACATCACAGCTGCCTGTATTTGTATTGGACATGCCGCAGGTTGAATGGAGGCTCTGAGAGGGGGTTAAGTAGGAGCCATGAGGGATGCAAAGTCTGGATAGCATCATGGGGGGGAGGAGGAAGACTTTCATGCAAATTTTAACAGTATAAGTCATTTCATATATATATATATATATATGTATATATATATATATATATATAT
>NW_022280111.1:561354-573763 GCF_004355925.1 Anarrhichthys ocellatus | reverse complement strand
ATATATATATATATATATATATATATATATATATATATATAGACAGTGTCCCGTCCTCGCTCACACATCCGAATTGATGCTCAGGTTGGCCAAACGCGGGTCAGAGTTGATCTCATACCTGTAATGGTACCCCTCCATGTGGTCCCTACAAGCGTCCCGGATGTTGTAAATCCACCGCTTGATGCCCTTTCTATTCAGGTAGAGCACCAGCAGGAATATGATGCCGATCAGCGCCAGCACCAGCCCCAGGAAAACGTACGAGGTCTCCAGCACGCCCTCCATGTCGCCCAGACACCTCAGCCGCGACTGCTCCACCTGCAGGAGCGGCTGGCGCCTCAGGGCCTTGGGTTCGGCGCAGGTCAGGTTCTGCGCGTCGACGACCTGGGTGGTGTTCTTCAGCCACAGCAGCGTGTCCTCGAAGAAGCAGTCGCAGCGCCAGGGGTTCCCCGCCAGCCGGATGAGGAGGGTGGGCTTGAGGCCGAGCTCCGCCAGGGTGGCGTAGGGCAGGTCCCTCAGGCTGTTGTCCCTCAGGTCCAGGTCACGCAGCGGCGGCGCCCTCAGCGTCCCGTTCTGAACAGAGAGGATGGAGCTGTTCTGCAGGCTCAGGGTGACCAGGTTGGGGAGTTCTCTGAATATGTCGTCCGGGAGGATCACAAGGTCGTTGTTGGACAGGTCCAGCACCGTCAGCTGGAGGAGGTGTCCGCTCTGTAGGACGCTCAGGACCGAGTCCATGAAGGAGTGGTTGTGGAAAGACCTGCTGAGGTTAAGGAGCTGCACTTTGTTGTCCTCTGGGAAAGCCCTTTCGCTGAAAGTTTGGATTATGTTGTTGCTCAGGTCCAGCCGCACGAGGTTTGGCAAGTTGTCAAACACCATTGCGTCCACGGACTCCACCTCGTTTCCGCTGAGATAGAGGTCTGTGAGCATTTGCAGGCGGGTCGGGAAAGAGTCCACCCCGACACGGGAGATGTAGTTTCCCGTGACGAACAGGAACTTGGTATTGGCCGGCAAAGAATGCGGAATCGCGTCCAAGTCCTGGTTTTGGCATTTCACCGTTTGCGAGACGCACAAGCACTTGTCCGGACAGCCGTGGCAGGACAGCACGGCCGCGAGGAGAAGAAGAAAAGGCACCACTCCGGACATGTGTGCTCTCCCTCGGATTTCTCCGCACGACGTGCTCAACAGGCGCATCTTGGGTTGTACAAAACGTGTGTGTGCGCGCAGACCGTCCGTAAAGATTACTCTACAGCAAACCGACAGCCTTGTTCTTCAACAAGGGAAAGTTTCTCCCCACCGTGGCTCTCCCGCCTTTATCCTTTCGAAAACGGCTCCCAGTTCCAACTCAGACTCCATATAACTACCCCCAAACCATCCTTGTGCGGGAGAACTCTACGTTTCCATAAAGGTGGTGGACGAAGCTCGCAAACTTCGAGGTTTTCCCTCTTCGTTCGTCTTCCCAAAACCTCAGGCTTTTATCATATTTTTTTCCCCCAGTTCCCCGCTAAAATAATCGAGTCCGATTCAGAATGTCGAACTGGCAAATACCTTTACTCAGGCTGCTGGTTCCGAGACAGAAAAGCCCTCGCCGTCTCCCAAAGGTGCCATGTATCACCACGTACGTACTTCCAGCTCGCTGCTTTCCTAAACGCTGGGAGTCTGGAGGAAACGACCAAACACAGCAGCCCAGTGCACAACCATCGGAAGGAGGGAGCGTACCATTTTCAAGCAAAAAAGGGGGGGGGGATAAAAACTCTTTCAAGTTTCGTTCAGATTTTGATTTTAATTTCCCCCTGACCTTTTTTATTTTTTATTACATTCATCTTAACTTGACAGCTAAATATCTGATATGAAAATCAGAACTAGTTTTCCCGAAATGAGACCAATACTACTACAAGCATACTAGTGCTGCTTCAGAACCTGAGCTAGGGGTCCATGGACCTTAGGGGTCCCTGAAGGGTCCCTGAAGGGTCCCTGAGGGAGCTCCTGTGACGTACCACATTTACACAAAAGCAATGAGTTTTGCAATTCCATACAAACCATTACCAACCACAACCATATTTTCAAATGGCATTTCTTAGAATAAGATGTGTTCACTAGCCCATCCACGTGTAGGGGAATGAAAAGGTTTGTGGCTCCTGAGGGGAAACTATAGTTTGATCTATGAGGCCTATCATTAGATTTGATATCCAGGCCAATTCAGCTCAGCGCGAGGCTGTGCGGAAAACACACATAGACTAAAGGAAATGAAAAGACAAAATAAACACATGAATCATTCAATCCACTGATGATAGTGTTACATCACTGAACCCATACTTTACTAGTACTCATTAAGATAAGCCCCAATCCCTTTTAGGATCATTGAGGATGTTATGGGTCTCAAAAGCATAAACCCAATGAAGGCAGTGACAAAACAACATAATACAGAACCTAATAGACAACAAGCTCATAATAAGAGCAAATGAAAGATGAGTTGTTATCATTTGAAAGAAAATTTTAGGAACTCCTGGATGTGAGAAGAATGCACTTTCTAGTTTTTCTCAATCCAGTATACAAAAGTGCTTTTCGGCAGCTGTAAATAATTCCTCAACCAAAAGATAATGAAAAAAACGTGTAAAACGTTATAGCATCAATGGTTCAATAACATTCTATTATTTCAGATAACACTACGATTGTCAAATTCTTTTATCTCTTTACATGGTCTGTATTTTTCACATCCTCTTTTGAGAAATTAACTTGAATGGCAACCTTAGTTGTATAGTCTGCTAGATTGTGCGGGATTGCATTGAGAAGCAAAACTGTGCATGTGTTCATGCATGACAGGCGAGGGAGGGCGTGCTCATCAATATGTCATATTTGGAAGACCCGGTATAGATCCCAGTGTAACCCTAGCTTTGCCCTCCATTGATCCCCTCCTATTCTCAGCCGCGGCCACTGTGACAATCATCTGAGTAATTCCATGAAACCTGAAATGAGGCTGAAAGTGATACTCCACCTGAAGTCTATCTGTTGAGTTTGAAACCTTTGAACTGACATGATGATCTTGTGAAGGATCTGCAAGCTTTTTACATCCACCTTTTATGCCCACACAACTGTATAGGTATAGTATGCTCAAAAGATCGAATCATCTTTATTCTTTATTAAAAACTCCTTTAATTTACCATTACATTAACCATTATTTGTGATATTTGTGCAGAAAGTATTCTAAAGCAAACCATTTCTCTGCTTCTTTTGCTCCTTATTACATAGAAACATAGGCCAGTTTTGTGAGAATTTTAATGTCTGTCCATTAAAGAGTAAATGGCATTAACCCTTTGTGAATTAATTGTAAATTCATCTTAAATGGTACAAGAAGTGTTGTCTCCTTGTATAATTTAAGATGAATTCACAACTATGTTTTTTTCTGCATCACACAAATAAACTTCGAAGTTATATTTTCCTTAACTTTCTACTTATGTTCATAATGTTAACCCTCAAATGAAAAAGATAGAATAAAATGTCCTATGACATCATAGATACAGCAACAGCATACTCGGAGCACAACGAACAAACCCCCAAAAATCAACCAATAGAATACTGCGATGTACACGCCCTGGCCAATCAGAAGGCTCGAAAGTAGTGAAGGTTTTTACCTAACCTGCAGGGTTTCAGCGGCCCTGTCCTGTCAAAATTAGCACTAGTGAAAAAAAAGCCCAGCGTCTCCTGCTCGTAGTAATGACACAGTGGATGTACGTCGTTGATGCAACACGCTCCATGTCCTCTTTTTACTTTAACTAGCGGAAGGTAAGAAATGATACAACGTTAAAGTCCATACCAGCTTGCTATCGCTAGCTTCGGTGATGTGTCAGTCTAGCTGGCTTAGCTTGTAGAGCGCGAGCTAACAACACAGTTGACAAACCCGACGTTGAACTGTGTCGTTATCGTTGCTTTTGCTCACAGCAGGTGTCTTGTTAGCTCTTAACACACAGCACATTATGACGGGGCTTGACGTGTGACGTTATCCAGCTTAGGCACGGTTAGCTAATACATGAGTGAAGTAGTTAGCTGGCAGTTCTGCACAGCCTGCTAGCAAGTTTGTCACATATGTTGGAAAAGACAGTAATTTATGATTAAGATAATTCTACGTAAGAAATTGGCTCGCAATGGCTTCAACGCCCCAGTTATATTACGCAGAAACCAAATGCGTGGTTGAGTTGGGGTGCAGTTGACATGGATATTAACAAGCTAATGGTATTCAGCTAACTTAGCCTGGTACATAATCTTGCTGTTTAGTCAACAATGAGAACCCCCCCTTGGTAACGTTGGTGCACTATCTTCATGTTAACATTATCTACATGCAACGTTTAAATTCGCCTTAGTCTTATTTGCACAGCGTTGTCAAATAGCTGTGTGGCAAACCTGTCAACTCAGCTGATCTGTGCTCCGCCAGCATGTAATTCGGTCAAACTTGCTCTGACCTTTGCATCTCATCTTACTATCTGCACCCTACACAGCTGTACTTGCATTTAGTACTTTGCAAGTACACAAAGTGTGACTGTAGGCCTTCGTTTTTGCACCACTGACTCCTCTCAAATTTCCCCCCTCAGGTGCACTCTACAATTATGGAGTTTTGAAAAGAAGAGTGAGGATTTTGGGGGGAAAGGGGGCCTTTCCCCTCAAGTTTGATGGTTGGACTGCTGGACGAGGAGGTCGGAGGGCCGTTGAAATCTTTGCCTTTTGTAAATTATTAAAAGAGTATTTAGAGGAAGAAACTATTTTTGCTAACATTGAAATCTACAATTTTGTATAAAACACAAGAGTTTTTGTATTTATTGAATTCTTGATGCCATCGAATGCTGCATGCACCTTAGTTTGTGTCCAACTCTTGGTTGACATGGTGGACTGAAACCAGTCGCAGAGAGGCTCTGGGGTCGCTAGGGTGCAGTGGAACCTCAACACAAGCACAATTCTAGCACTCCAAACCATCTCCACCTTTTGCTGACGCACGTTTTTTTCTTGATGTACTTTTTCTTCTTGTAGAGCAGCTCTGTTATAGTACACCGTATTAGTGACGGCGTTTTGGATTTGTTACATCGCATTGTTTTGTTTTTGAGTTTTTATTTGCGACTGTGGGCGGTGGGCTGTGACACAAAAGGGAGGAGGGTTCACTGTGAACATTTGGAGGAGGTCAGGATGAGTCTAGCACTGCCGGACTGCACCCCCAAATGCCGCTCGCAGCAGCATGCGGACGAGGTGGTGGCGGCACTAACGGGCGGCTCTGAGGGGCAGCTGCGGGCGTTCTTGACCTCGCACTGCCACAACGCCACCACCTTGAGGGATGCCTTCGGTCGCACAGCCCTGCACCTGGCATCCTCGCTGGGAAAGAAGACCCTGCTGGAGTGGCTCCTGGAGAGTAGGAATGCTGACCTGATGGTGAAGGATAAGGAGTCCGGCTGGACTGCTGTGCATCGCAGCGCTTTCTACGGACATATCCACTGTCTCATATCGCTAGTCAAGGTATGTATTTAACGTGGATCTCCAAAAAAGTGCTATCGTCCCATTTACCAAATGAGTCAAATAATGCAACAATATGGAAATTCTAATGTGGTGTCAATAAAGGAAAAGTTCAGATTATTCCTTGCTCATTTTGACTTCACTTTGAATAACTTTTTTTCTCGACATTGTTTCAGCACGGAGGACTTCTCTCCACACAGGACAAGGAGGGTCTCTCTGTCCTGGACCTCACAATGAAGGACAGACCAACACACGTTGTGTTTAAAAACACCGGTAAGGAAAGCTGATGACTTCAGCGCTTCAGTTGAGTTGGCTTTATCTGGCACAACTTCTCCTACCTCCTAGATACACGAAGGACGGAAAAGATGTAGAGAGGTCAAAACTCCAGCAACACTTGTAACATACAGAAGAACTTTATTGTGAGGCCAACACGTTTGTGCTTGTGGCCTTCATTGGGGTCCTCACACACCACAATACCAAGACATTTCTTTTTGTTGACATTGTCTTGCATCGATATGACATTGGTGGTGAAACTATGGAACAAGAGTCACCGGGCTTATTGGCATCATGGTGACTCATTCTGTTTAATGATGTATTTCACACTTGTACATGTATGGGATTTAACTCTCCCTGTGCTACGTCACGTGTTTCTTGCCATAATGATTTGTACTCTCATTCGATAGAGATGATGTACTGTGGATGAACAGGACATCCTTCTGTTTGATCTGTTCTCTATTTTAGCTTATTGTTCTCTTCTATTTAAATGTGTCTTTTTATATGGCACTTTATTTATTTTCCTAGCTTTTATGTCTTATGCAAAGCATTTTGACATGCCTTGTTGTTGAAAGGTGCCATACAAATATGCCTTTGTCTTTTAATTGCAGAAAAGACCACTGGTTAAATCAAGCTTCAGGTGGCGGCTGTGTTGTGGTTGTTCATGTAATTTAGTTTTTCTTCCTCATTACAGACCCAACTGAAGTATACACATGGGGAAACAATACTAATTTCAGTCTCGGGCATGGCA
The DNA here is from genome assembly GCF_004355925.1 of Anarrhichthys ocellatus. Taxonomy (NCBI): domain Eukaryota; kingdom Metazoa; phylum Chordata; class Actinopteri; order Perciformes; family Anarhichadidae; genus Anarrhichthys; species Anarrhichthys ocellatus. The sequence continues at coordinate 567,252 of NW_022280111.1, read as the reverse complement.
ATCAGGAGAGCCGACAGCACCCTGAGCTTGTGGATGCGTTTGCCAGGACCGAGGTTTACATCAAGCAGGTAGGCTGACAACACGCCGTTGTTGTTGTTGTTGTTCCGGCTCTCCATGGAGTAGAGGAGGTGTTTTCCTACAGCGTAGGGATTCCCTACCACAAAAACCACAGTCGCATGTATCGCACCAGTAATGACCTCATGCTTCAACTCTGTGTCAATGCACATGGGTACTCCAGATAAGGTACACCACCTGGGTAAACCAGCAAAACACTCCCTCCCCAGAGTCTGATATTACACAACCTTCTCTTCATAGTAAATCAGCTGTTGTAAAAAAAATACTTTGAAACCTTGCTTGAAAGTGTTAAATTGTACGTTTCATAGATAAGTGAAGTTAGTGGCTATACAGCCATGGCATCAGGAAAAAATACCCGAAACCCTCAGTAATGTTGTTCGACTGAGTCAAGTAGAGGGCAGGGTTTGTGCGTCAGGCGTGGACTGATTGGTCTTCATTTGTGACTTTGTTATGCCAGCCTGTGCATGGTTGAACTACGCTGCTGCACTGTGCCAGCCCGACTACAATTTCATGCATTTGTCATGTGGATCCTGTTAGTGTGATTAATATAGCTGCTGGCACCAGTGCAACTACCCCCAGTGGTGTGCGTAGTGTACACACCAGATGCTAGTTATAGTAGCTTAAGTAAAGACTGTGTTAGATGTGTTGTCATTGTAATCCATTCTTAACACTTTGTATTTGTATGGGGTTTGTGTATTTGTGAGGAAATGATTAATCTGGGCTTCTTGTCCCTGTGTTTTTGGAGTTAACCGAAGAAACCCCGTGTTTAAGGGATTTCTTTCTGACATACAGGACTTGTCATGCAGACTAATTTCATAAAGCCTAGTTGGGGACGGACAGATCTGATTTCATGACCACACAATGACCCAGTGCCGCTGCATTTAGTCTTTGTCTTCGTAGCCCAACCCGACAGGTGCCAGAGGTTAAATATTAATTCCACAAAGACATGTTTTTAATTAAATGAACGACGCTGGTGTGTACGCATGTGTGCGAATGTCCACATCAATGTGATACTTTGGGAAACATCCCTGCGCCCTATTGAAAGCTTGAGGGTAGCAATGTATTAGTAATGATGTTTGCTTTTCCACTTGTGCCCCGGCCTTTGTTGGCATAGTGTTTTACTATCACTACAAGAGGGCTTGGCTGAGGGACATGGAAAGAGATGCATCGCAGCCTCTGCTATGAGGTCCAAATTATAATGACCAGAACCTTTTTATCAGCACAAACTTCAGACTCCTTAAGAATAGAATATGTTGTATTTTAAAATACTGATTAAAAAGAGACGGAAACGTGTTTTATCTCTTCTTCTCTCTGTAGGTGGTCCTGTGCAAGTTCCACTCTGTGTTCCTGTCCCAGAAAGGCCAGGTGTTCACCTGTGGGCATGGACTGGGAGGACGACTTGGCCATGGAGATGAGCAGACTTATCTGGTGAAGCTTGTTATAGGGCGTCATTGAAGTGTGCTAACCCTCACCCTATATTTTGAAATTCTGTAAATGTGTCCATATAGCAAATATAATGTACAACTTCAAAGCTTGTTTGTAAATATGAATCAATCAGTTTCATCATGCTGTCATGTTGTCCAGCTCCTGCCGTACCACAGTAAACACAGATATGTTTAATCTAATCGTTCTCCTTCTCACTGCTCCCCACAGGTTCCTCGCATGGTGGAGGGTCTCATGTCCCATCACTGCTCCCAGGTGGCGGCAGCTAAAGACCACACAGTGGTGCTGACGGAGGAAGGCTACGTGTACACTTTTGGCCTCAACACCTTCCACCAGCTCGGTCTGGCTCCTCCTCCTGCCTCGGCTCATGTCCCCAAACAGGTAAGAGGTAGCAGGGAGGGTGATGGAAAGGGGCCGATGACATTTTGCACTGCATGCGACGAGCATTATTTATGTGCCAAATGAGATTGTGGTGAATGAAATATATTTCAATGTGCGGGTGTTTCTTCAATCTGCTCTTTGTTTATGTTTTCAAGTATTATTTTGAGATTGATGTGGTATGTTCTACAACCGGTACTTTGATAATTATCGTTGATGTTAAGTTTAGAAACTCTTAAATTCTGTATATGATGGTTTCAATGTCACTATGATGTGCTGTGTATGCAGGTGTTCTCCAAGACGCTGAGAGGCAGGACGGTGATTGGAGTTGCAGCAGGAAGGTTCCACACAGTGCTGTGGACCAGGGAGGCCGTCTACACAATGGGACTCAATGGAGGCCAGCTGGGTAAGTCTCATTGACGTGTCGGCTAAAGCCGGTGTTGTGAGAGAAAGTGGCGCTAGTAAATTTGAGCAGATAAAGGCGAGACCCACAGCCTGTGTTACACAGATAAAGGCGAGACTCACAGCCTGTGTTACACTAATGTGTAAACATGCCAGAGTAAAAAAGAAAACAAGATAAAGCTAATACTTTTAGCATGCAAGCATGACTAATGATGTGTTTGAAATGGTAGAATGGTGCAAATGTTTATTTACTTCTGTAGGAGGTTTGGTGAGGAGGAAAGACCCTCCATGTCAGAGGTGGATGACACAAAAGGCTATTATGAGAATCTTTTTATAAAGCCTTTATTAAACACACACACTCGCACGCCGTCTATGGACATCTTGACTTGTTAAACACATTGTTTGTTGTTATCCAGGTTACTTGCTGGATCCCAATGGAGAGAAGTGCGTGACAGCCCCCCGGCAGGTGTCTGCTCTGCACCACAAGGATGTCACCATCGCGATGGCAGCAGCTAGTGACGGAGCAACGGTGGTCGTGACGGAGAAGGGCGACGTCTACCTGTTGGCCGACTACCAGTGCAAGAAGATGGCTTCAAGGTGAATGGGGCAGCGGAACTTACACCACGGCCTTTAAGATTCCACTTCATTAAAAGACTTGTAACAGTCACTCCGTTACATCACACAACATCAGCATGACCTCAATTTAGTTTTTTAAATAACATTCTGATTTTTATCAGAGCAATAAATTGAACAAACTGGTCCATAATCCGAAGATTGCCTCATCCACCACCCACCAAATTGCCAAACACACGTACTTCATTGATTCTGAGCTGCTCTCTCTAATATCCAGCTTCTCATTGCAGAAGTAGTGAGTACATTTCTTGTTTAAGTCCAGACTTCATTCCAGACTCAAGACTGCATTTTGCCAGGCAAATGTAAAGATGTGATCTCTGTAAAGTTCGTGCTCTCTATATTCTTCAGTGCTCATAGATCCCATTTGATATGTGCAGCATTTTCAAGCCGCCGGAGACACTGTCCGCTCTGCCTCCGGTATTCTAATCAAACCTAATTTGAATGGCAGCAGATGGCAAATCATCCCCTAAACTGGAAATTGTTGCCTCATTATTTGATTTGCTTAGTCTAGTGCTGCAAATATCTCTTTGTGGGGCTAAGTGCACGCCTCTCTGTTAAAGAGCACTGACAACATTGGATCCACTCGAATGCAGATGTTCAAATGAGCTTCTTCCACCAAGAAATGTGGATTTTCATCCATAGATGGACAAATGGATTAATAAAGTATATTATATTTAAGTAATTTTAGTCTGTTTTTTTTTCTTCTTTTAATTATTAATTTTTCAGGCAGTTGAACGTCAAGAAGGTTCTGGTCAGCGGTGGGAGTCTGGACCACCGTGTGGTTCCACAGATCCTGAACGAGGGAGGAGGGGAGAAGCTGGCCATCTTGGCATTAGATGAAGCTGGGAGGGTACGTGCATTTAGAAAGTACTACAGGAAATGCTTTTCACTCATATTTAGGCACATGGTGCAGACAAGCATCACTAAATCAACTGGCCTAGATCTATCGTGAGACAATAAAACTTTACTTAAATCTCACTTGCTGTTCTAACATTTAGAAACTGAAGCAGAACTTCCCCTGTTGTTGTCTAGCTATATGGAGCATTGTAGACAGTTATACAATACCAAAGCAGGCTGGTCTATATGGGGTCCTATAAATATATATGGTGACTAAGACTCGTCTGTGTAACGTTCCTTAAGTTTCCTCCGTTTCCGTCCTTCTCTCAGGTGTTCTGCTGGCGGTCCTCTTGCAGCTCTGTGAGACAGTGCCGGTGGGCGTATGGCCGTCAGGTTTTCATGTCGGACATCGCTCTCAGCAAGAACGGCATGATGTTTGTGACTCAGGAGGGGGAGGGCTTCAGTGGCGTGTGGGCTGGAGAGTATAGGAAGTACGGGGAGAAGAAAGGTGAGGGATTGAGGAACACGGTGTGTTGAATCATCAAGTTGGCCAGTGCTCTGCAACTGTCCCAAACTATTTCAATAGTTTTCATTAGACTTGTGACCAAACCTTAGATTTGTCAAGCAAATGTTGGGGGTTTTAAGAAGAACAAGAGTATATTTGTTTTAAATGTAATTTACATGCTTCTTGTCATCTCAGTGGGCAGCGTGGAGGTCTGTGGCCATTCAGATGCCGGGACACTGTATGAGAGGATTCGCCTGGAGAAGCTCCCGTATGTCCACAGAGCTGTCGGCATCACCATGGACTCTAAAGGCCGAAACTTTGGAGTGCTTCAGTCCGACCCCAAAACGAAGTACGTTCATAAGTCTGTCTAATTTGGTTATTTTGTGCGAAATAGTGAATGGGTTAAGAGCATTTCGAGAAATGACTGAGTCAAAGACGTACTTCTATTTTATGATTCATCAGCATTAAACCAGTGATGGGAAGCAAAAAAGAACTGACTTTAAAAGCAGTCTCTCCCCAGGCACTCGATAATGATTTACCACAGAATATTATGTTGGAACATTTAGCCAGTTCGGTATTGCACACATTAGAGGACTATTTATCTTATCTGGCTGGGTCTAATTGTCTTTAATTTTAGATCTCTTCCCTGCTGATAAAGTACTCTGCTTTATTGGAGGCGGTGTTGCAAGCTTCTTGCACTCCAGTTATCAGTCATTTGTCAGAGATTATACTCTTTTCTGTTTGTGTTCTCGCTGTATGTGTCCAAATGTTCATCGTTTTGAGTTATATGCTGCAATGATGTCCACCCGTGTCTTTGATCCAGCTTGTACGAGATTCCCATCATTTCTCCGTCCTCCTTCTCCCAACACTTTCGGCGCCTTCTGGACGAGGCGGACGAAATGGACCCCATCCATGACGTGACCCTCCAGGCCGGCGATCGCACCTTCCCCGCCCACAAGTACATCCTGGCCATGAGGTCAGAGTTCTTCCGGAAGCACTTCATGTCAGAGCACGAACTCGACGAGGAGCTCGACGGAGAAGTGAGGAAGAGCGAGGACGCTGTGGGCTGCGATTTGATCATTTTGGAGAAGATCACGCCGGACATGCTGGAACACGCCCTGCACTTCATCTATACCGACTCCTGCGAGCTGCTGGTGCACGGGGCCCGGCCGAGAGTTTCGGGGGCCTCGTCGGGACAAAACCAGGTGAGGAAAAGACAAACAAAACCCGCAAAGTGTCATTCACTTTAAGTCTCCGCAACATGATTCGGATACACGGGATTTCAATCTCTATATCTATCTATCTATATCTATCTATATATATCTATATCTATCTATATCTATATCTATATCTATATATATCTATATCTATATATCTATATCTATATCTATATCTATATCTATATCTATATCTATATCTATATCTATCTCTATCTCTATCTCTATATATCTCTCTATATATATCTCTATATATATCTCTATATCTATCTCTATATCTATCTCTATATCTATCTCTATCTATATCTATCTATATATCTATATATCTATATATCTCTATATCTCTATATCTCTATATATATATATATATATCTGTATGTATATCTATATATATATCTGTATGTATAT
>NW_022280111.1:502226-536281 GCF_004355925.1 Anarrhichthys ocellatus | reverse complement strand
TATGTATATATATGTGTATATATATATATGTATATATATGTGTATATGTATATATGTATATATATGTGTATATGTATGTATGTATGTATATATGTGTATATATATGTGTATATGTATGTATGTATGTATGTATGTGTATGTATGTATGTATGTATGTATGTATGTATGTATGTATGTATATATGTATGTATATATGTATGTATGTATGTATATATGTATATATGTATGTATGTATGTATGTACATACGTACATACATACATACATACATACATACACTATTGCTTTAAGTATTTGTGTTAGCCTTGAAGAACTGAGCCTCTGACTCAGCTGCTCCACTGTCTCTGTTGCCGTGGCCAGGACTTTGAACAGGAGAGGCTTATCAGCAGCCTGCAGGACCTGAGCCTGAGAGGCCGCTCGGCCCTCGAGGGGTACCGCTCCCTTCCCCCCGCAGCAAAAGGAGATGGGGACAAGGCCAAGAGCAAGTGCGCCAAGCCTGGCAAGAGGGGGAAAGGAGGTAAAGGGGACAAGGCCGGGGCCAACGAGGGAGGGGCCAACCCAGTGAAAACACTGCAGGGTGTTGCAAAGAAGCTGGGCCTGGGGAGCCTGTCTGCACGGTGAGAGACCGAGAGTTGTGCTCTCAATCCCCCGACGCAAAACCAGATGTGGTGTCATTTCTCCTCATTCATGCTCTCTCTCTGATCCTTCACAGACTGGACGGAGTCAAATATGAAAGTGGAAAGATCAACGTTATAAACAAGAAAACTGGCAACAAGCCCAAGTTCTACCAGAAAAAAGGGTGCGTTTATGAGTGTATACAATATCAGCTGTAGCTATAGATGAGATGGCAAATAATGGGACTTGACTCTCTTGAATCTCTCTCTCTTTCTTCTGTCCGTACAGCTCCTATCTTTGTGATGTTACTCTGAAATCTGAAGAGGGTAAAGAGTTTCCATGTCACAAGAGTGTCCTCTGTGCCAGACTAAGTAAGGTCAAACCCGTCATCAACCAACCAACCAATCGCAGACGTTGTCATTCATTCATACTGGCGGCAAACGTTTATGTCAAACATTAGCACGTGTGTCCTCATGGAACCCCCCAGCAAAGATCTATTTGGGCTCTTCAAATAATAGCCTCCTGTGTGTTGAAGCAACTTTTTAAAGTGTGATGGCCGTTGGATGTTTTGGACTTACAGAAAGTGAAATGTTTTTACTTTTGTTTCAGAATACTTCAATAGTATGCTTGGAAACCCCTGGATTGAGGTACTGCCTTATTCATTAACCAGCGTTTTCACCGGTCGCAATGCTTGCAATTGATTTTTGTGGACGTAACGATATCGCCACGGATAATCATGTTGACTTGCGCCCCCTCAGGCCACCTCCTGCTCTGCACTGGAGATGCCCATCAGCTCAGAGATTCTGCAGGTCATTCTAGAGTACATCTACACGGATGAGTCCCACACCATTAAAGGTGACTTCTCAAGTTTCACGTTGATCCCGCAAATTACGATCTTTTATGGCTTGTTGCCGAATTTGCATGAAATAGTATTGAGAGGACGCATTGTTCTGTCTTTTGCCCGACAGAGTCTTTGAATGTGGAGTTTGTCTGCAACGTGTTGGTTGTGGCCGACCAGCTGCTCATCACACGACTGAAGGAGATGTGCGAGGTCGCCGTCACCGAGAACTGTATGCTGCGCTTGTCTTTTAATCTCATTTCTCATTTCATTCGTCATTTACTTTGCCCTTCAATTCTTTCCTTTTATCTTGAAATAATACTGCATTCATGTCATGAAAATCACAATTTGATGCAGTGTCTCCCACAGGATTGTGTGAGACTGTAGTGGGTTTGACTTCGAACCCTCTAGGGCATCACATTTGGAAGTTTAATCTACAAATGTTATTAAAAGTTAAGAAGTGAGAGCTATAAAGAACATTGCGCTCTTGTTACATTTAGGCTACTCAAGTACTGTACTCAAGTACAAATCTGAGGTAGTTGTACTTTACTATTTCCATTTTATATAACTTTATACTTCTAGTCCTCTACATCTCAGAGGGAGATATTTTACTTTAAACTTCACTTCATTTATCTGACCTTATTAGTTACCAGTTAGGCTACTTCTGCATAACGAGTATACTGTTACGTTTGCTACTTTAATTAAGTGTATTTCGATTCTAAAACATTTTTTTGAAGAAACATTTTGAATGCAGGACTTTTACGTGTAACGGTAGTTTTTTTTTTTTTTTTTTTTTTTTTTTTTTTTTATCTTCAGTAAATCTTTTTTTTTAAATCATAAACACATTGGTTGTATAGATATGAATGGTAATGACGCAGCAAAAAAAGTTCCACTCAAAGCATAGTGAAAGAAGGTTTCGTCGTCATGCATTCTGGGGGTTACTCACGGACTGCTGTCCCTTGTGTTACTCTGTCACTGCAGCACATTTTTTACAAATGGGGAATTAGGGAATCTTCTTCTTTGAAATGATTTCCTGTGAATGCCGCTGCTTGTTTTGCTCCCCTCAGTGACTCTGAAGAATGGCGCAGAGCTGCTGGAGTTTGCCACCATATACAACGCGGAGCAGCTTAAACTCTCCTGTCTCCAGTTCATAGTGGTCAACATGGCCGCCCTGCTGGAGTCAAAGTGAGAATCGCAAGAAATAACCTCAACTGGACTAAAAATGATCTTTTATTATGCGCTTCGGAGCATTTCAGCAAACGCAGTGCTACAAAGTGTTCACTATAACTTCAAAAGTATACATTGGTCTTAAGATTATCTCAAGTATTTATCAGTAAAGTTGTGTACATTTTGATATACTGTGTACAGCAGGATAAATACTTGCCCCCGTAGGACAGAGCTAAACATATCTCTTTCTCGTTTGTCTGTCTGTCTGCTCCTTTTCCCTCAGAGCGCTGGATATTCTTAGTGATGAAGTGCTCGTGGAGCTTTCTGCAGCCTACAGGAGGATGGTGAGTCACCCCTAGAAACATCCCAATATGCACCATCCTTTCCGTTACTTCGATGTTTGCTTATTGTGTGACTTTGATTTCGATTTTTAAAGATAAAATAACAATTAAAATGCATTTCTATGAAACAACTTCTTGGAAGTCATAGATCTGAATCGTACACAGCTCAATCTTTCAGTTTCCAAAGTGAAAGTTCTCAGACTTTAAGAAAACCATCTCACCAGCTTCACTAAAATGTAGTCACAAGCAACTTTTTGTCTTGGAAAAAGGTGATTTGGGGAAAACCTAAAGCAACTGTAATTTAGTTTGTTGTATAACTCACAGCTGGATCCAACCTCTGATACCTTAATACTTATTGGATTTTTTTCTGTGTAATTGCCAATGCAATATGTGCTTTGTTTTGAAATATAGTCAAATATCATGATTGCACCAAGTCAGTCTTGGTTCTCATATCTTAATGTCAATCTGTACATGGTTTGTTTGTTTTCATTTCAGATCCCAGCCATGCAGAGGAGGATTATCACTCCGTATCCTGGCGCCCCGGACCTCGGTGTGTATGAGGATGAGTATTTGGACTCAGCGTTCAGCCCCAAACCAGAAGCAGAACTGGATCACTCCTGCAGGTACACAAACGGAGATGTTCAGTACCTCCATGTAGACTCTCATTGTGTCTGTTTCCTGATTTGGCTGCTGTGCAGAGTTCTGTATTTTCATATTCGCTGTAAAACAAAACTCATCATTTCTTCTTGCCAGAAAATAATAAATTCAGTTTTGATTGTAGACCGAAAGTTGAAGAAGCAGTGTGTAGGATTTACTGAAATCTGGTGGTGAGGTTGCAGATTGCAAACAACTGAATTCCCCTCCACTCACTCCTCCTTTACATGCGTGTGGGAGAACGACAGTGGCCTTCAAGTAATGTAATAAAGCAACATGGCGGTGCAACAGGTGGACTCCATGAAGAGGACCTGCTCCCCGTGTAGAGATTAAAGACCCATACTAAGCTAACGAAAGCTGATTATACACCAAAGAAAACACAATAATGAATATGATATGCCATTTCTGCCAATAAATGGACCCTGAAGGGAAGCAGGAGCTTACCAGGCTGTGTGCAAGTCCTTGCAGATGCCTGCTAATGATTGTACCACATTACACCCCCCCCCCCCCCCCCCCAGGGAAATCCTGTTAAAGAAGGCCAAGATGAAGGCTAAAAAGAAACCACGGCGGCGCTCTGACAGCTCAGGAGGCTACACTCTCTCTGGTATCATTCACAGTCCCCCTGCTGCAGGTATGCTCAAACATCAGCGCCTTTATAAACTGTCAGGCTGTTGTGGGGTAATACAGTATGTACTCATTCCACTAACACACACTCTCTCTGTCCTCTCAGCGGTCTCCCCGTGTCTGGTAAAGTCAGTCAGGGCGAACTCAACAGAGTCTCTGCTCACATCTGACTCAGAGGGCAGCTACGTGGGGGTGGGCAGTCCCAGAGACATCCAGTCCCCCGTCTTCCATGACAGACCCGAGGTTAACGTCTGACCACCGCTACAATCACATATACAACAGATGATTCGTTATTTGGGGGAATTTTTTTTATAGCTCTGTGCACGTCCAAGTACTACTCTGCTTGTAATTGTGCTGCCTTCTATGGGTCGTTTAAAAGTACTACACAAAGTCATACTTAACCATTTGCTATTGTTTTCACCACATTGGATAATTAAAGGAATGTGACTACAAGGAATTGAATGATGGATGTAATGCTCAAAAAAGACAGATGAGAGATAAAATTGTTGTTTATCATCTGACTGAAAACCATCTCTCCCTGCAGATGATAAAGACTCCACCCAGCACCCCGACCTCCCTGAGGGAGCCCCTCCCAGCTCCCCCCAACTCTGCTCCACGAACCATCCCCCAGGTCCTTCCCTGGTAAGATGCACTTAATGATCCTAAATTTAAAAAACTTCTGTTTTACAGTCGTGTTTGGTTTTTCCTCTCCTCCTCCTTGAACTATATACTGTAGATAGAACACTGAAAAGCAGGTTTGAAATCTGAGCTGCATGTTCTAGGTACTATGTGTGACTGTGTTATTACAATCTGCAGTCCTGCTCGTCCCGCCCCAGTCCTGGATCTGAGGACCATCATGGACATGGAGGCCAACTCTCTGCAGACCCTCGGAGCAACTCCTAAAAGCCCTGGAAGGTGCGCGACGTCCACTTTATTTTTACTCTTATTTACAAACAAATAATTTAGACTGTCTCGTTAATCGGAGGCAGTGATGGCAAAAGTACAGTTGAACTGTTGCTTTATTTATAAAATGTGATGCAGTTCGTCCTATTGCCCCGTCTGAAGGACAGCACTACTGCCACATTAGTGAACCTTATTTGTTTAATGTTATTCACTTCAGCTAACAGCACACATTTTTCCTCCTGCCTGCAGTGTCAGCACCAGCATCAAGCACTCCCCTGTTCCCACCAAACTGTCCCAGAAGCAGAGGAAGATGTTGGCCATGGCCAACAAGGAGGCCAGTGTGGAGTCCACCGCATCCAAACTAACCCCCGCAGTCACCCCGTCAAAAAGCAGTGTGAAGGCCTGGTGAGTGAGCCCAATTATGAAGATCACTACTGTCCACTACACACAGCTGTCAAGAAATAACTTCCTGGTTCCTGTTTATGAGTTCACAGCTCGTCGCCAATGTGTCAGTTAGTTTTAAAGCTGCAAGGCTGGAAAGTATTTTTGTACAGACTTTGTGTTTGTTGTAAATAACAAACCCCAAGAGAATTATCACCCAACTACAGTTCCCCTCAACTTTAGCATCTTTCAGCGAGTTGTTTGCGGTTTACAGGCGACAATAAACTTTAATAAACTTAAATGAAGCTTTGCATGTACAAGTTGTCATTGCTGTTAAGGGTGGAAGAATCTGCACATCCATTCTAGAGCGTTATAGCTCATGGCCCCCTCTGCTGGCCACGAAATAATGGTACCCGTTGACAGTAGATCCTCCTCCCTCGCCTGCTTCACATTTAAGAGTGCCACAGCTTTGTAGGGATTTACACAATATATTATGGTTGGAGAAGCAAGCTTGTCGGTCGGTGCAATCCCCCGGACCGGCAGGTCTAAATCTGGGTGAGGAAAGTGAAAAGTAAGGCATGCCCCTCCCTCATTACCACCACTGAAGTGCCCTTGAGCCCAACTGCTCCAGTGCAAAAAAAAAAATAAACTTTTTACTTTTATCATGAATCCATGTGTCATACATGCTCTTTCTTTCTCTGTGTCGTTTTGCTTCAACCTGCAGGGCAACAGCAGTCCAGTCCCCGCCCTCCTCGTGCTCATTCCGAGCGCTGCTGGAGGAGGAGGAGAACCACTTGATCAGAGCGGGACAAACGGGAGCCCAGAGGGGCCCAGGTGCCCAGGTGTCCCCTGTCACCGCCACCTCTGCAGCCAGGAGGGTCACGTTCAAATGCGCCGACAGCAGCGAGCCAGAGCGACCCACTGGGTGAGCATCTGTAACACACACACACACACACACACACATGGGAAAAAAGTTGCTGCCAAAACAATGTTGACTGTTGTGTACTGCTGTTTTCCACTTGGTGGCACTGTTGAGGTGTTCTCATAAAACTGCAGCTCTCTCACACACACTATAAGCTACAGGAAACCATATTAACAGTCATTCCCCAGTATTCCAATACAAACTTACCGCAACACAATACCTAATCCAAGCCTTAGTTAAAATACTTATTATAACTTATTACAAACGTATTATAACCGTCCTAATTATTTTCTCATCTCATCAGTTAGATGCAATTTGGAGATTAGAAACAGTTCTGACACAGTCATTTTTTAATCTCAAAGTCAAAGGGGAAGTAATGATGAGTGTTTATCTAAGACTGTCTCCAGGGGAAGACAGGTAGCGTGTCTTGACTGGACAGCTTGACTGACAGGAGCCCCTCTAGTTGAGAGGCGGGACGCTCTGGTCTGAGTGAGGTGAACAGCTCTTAATGACCTGGTGCAGCTGGGTTGACCTGCCCGCCGACACCGAGTCATCCTGACCTTTGCAACATCCCCTTGACAGCTGGACAAACACAGTGCGCACACACACTCAGTGTGAGCTCCAGTCTGTAAATATGCATTTCTAGTTAAATTTCATACAATTGTCCATGAAGACAGATTACTTTTTATTTCTAAAGTGTGTGTGTGTGTGTGTGTGTGTGTGAGAGAGTGAGAGACGGAAAACAAAATGAAACTGTGGAAGTGTTTGGCCATCTTCAGTCATTTCAGGTCTTATAAGTGAACTTGGTCTCGCTCGCTTTTTTTTTGTAAGTGCGCCACTCTTTTATCTGACATCATGCTTCCTCTTCTGTATCGTTACAGCATGAAGCGTGGCTAATCTTCAGAGCAGACTTCTAGATACTAAACAGCTGTGTGAGTCACTGGTGAAGCTGGTGATGTTAATCAGTGTTGATAAGGGCAGCCCTCATGTCACAACGGATCATACAGAACAGGGAGCAGGTTTCAGGTTCCTCTTGGTATTTGGATGAGCCTAGAGACTCAAGGGTTCAAGAGAGTTCAAGGCTCAGGAAGCGGCAGCGACCTCGTATATTCTCATGTCTTCCCTCTTTTCCCATATCCCAAGTCAGTATTAATAGAGATGCCTTTTTAATCTTGTCAGACTGTCTTTTTTTTCTCTCTCTCTCCTATGTCTTATGAATATTTCCAGAGGTCTCTCTTGGCCAGATTAACAGACTTTCCGTATAGCTTTAACATGCATCATAGTGAGTGATTTGGAATGTTTTTGGCCACATTTATAACAAACTGTTAATGCAGCGTGTCTCCAAGCCTCGCATAGCAGCTACCAAATATGAAGTCACTTGAAGCGCACACAAATCAGATTGCAGGAAGCTCATGTCGTCTATGTGACATGTCATATTTTACATGTCGTGTTGAATAGATGTTCAGGATCCCTGTGGAAAAAGGCAAGACAGCTTGTCAACCGTCAGTCGAAAAATATGAATATTCAGAGAGGAAATAATGTTAATGTTACTTGATGCTTTGGCAATATTGTCCTTGTCTAAGAAGAATATATTTTAGCTAAGCATTTAGAGCAAGCATTAAGATTTTGTATTCTGTTTTGTGTATAATATTTTTTGGGGGGTAAACCAGGACCAGCAATTATCACATTTTCTGAACCTAATTTTCTGGTAATGAAGGAATGTCTGTTTTTCACATCGGATTAAGATTTGACTGAAATTGACAATTTGCTCGCGATTGCTTGAGATTGGCTGAGCCATGTTATATAACTATCATGTGTTTTCCTTTTAATGTGTCACCCTTCTGTAGAGTGCTGTCACAAAACATGATTTGGGTTGTTTACAGCCCAAAAACATCTGATTTAATGTGATAAAGACATGAAATAATCAGTAGGCGGTACGTACTGTGTTTATGTATCGTACCGCAGCTGCAAGGTGCTGGAAAAGCTTAAACGTGCTTGAATTTGACTTTGGTAAAAAAAGGTATAATGACCCTGTGAATGCTAACGTTGCTCTGTATCTGCTGGATGTAGGAGGCTTGTGAAAGCCAGGGAAACGGGCGGCCGCTCACACACAGTAAGCTTGTCGGTAGCGGTTGACTCGACCTTTGTCCGTGCACTCAGACTCTTGTTGCTTGCCCTATCACAGCAGCAGGCACTGATACCCATTTTTTTTTCTCTCTCTCTCTCTCTCTCTCTCTCTCTCTCTCTCTCTCTCTCTCTCTCTCTCTCTGTGTGTGTCACCCGTCTCCCCCCCCTCAGGCCCTGGGTGCTGGGAGCAGTGGGCAGCCCTCCCCTGTCCTCCCTGGTGACCTTTGCCTCCATCGTGGAGGAGGAGAAGGAGCAGGAAGCCGCACTGATCCGCAGCCGGGAGAAGCCGCTGGCGCTCATCCAGGTAGCACGTCTTGTCTGTGCGCGTTAGCGCTCGCACACTCGCCCACACATGCAGGAGGCACTCCTGCCATGACTGAACGTATCAGCGTGTGTGTGTGTGGAATCCAAGTGGGAAAACCTAGTGGTGGTGCTTCAGGGTGGTATGGCCGCAGTCGGCATGACTCTCCTTTCTATCCCTATCTGGCAGTTATGTATCTAATGAAGACCACGCTCCGTACAGTGCTGGTTAGCAGTGAGCTGCTTCCAGTTTGCTCTCTGAACAGCCGTCCCTGCTCTTCTCCAGACGCCGCCAGGCTTCTGTCAGCGCCTTCTCAAAACACTTTTCCCCCCCTTATGGCTTTCTGGTTACCATTATGTAAAACACCCTCATTATCATTAAGCGCTCTGTGTCAGCGTTTTCTCCTTCACCCTCAAATGTACTGTGGTTTTATTGCCCACAATATCTCCTTTTCATGTCCTTTTTTTTGTTTTTGTTCTTTTAGATTGAAGAGCGGGCAATCCAAGACCTTTTGTTCCATTATAAAGCGCACGACAACCCCGATGAGCTGATAGTGGTGGAGAGGTCTTCCAGAGGTCCTATGGCAGCCCCGACCTGGAACAAACACTAATGTGTAACAGCACAGCCGCTACATAACAACAAAAAGAGAACGTCCTCTGCAGTTGTCCGTCTGTATTTTTTTGACAGCGTCCCCGAAACATCCTCCGATCCGTCAGTCCGTGGTGAGATGCGCCTCAGACTCCAGCCCAGTGTGGGAGGGGTCTGATGCAAGTGTATGCTCGTCTCTGCAGTGTTACTTCAAGTTTTTATTTTGATTGCTGCTCCGCGTTATGTATAAGAGAGAGAGAGTGTGAATGTTTTTCATAACAATGTGGTCCCCGACGAGACGTTTTGGGCCTGGGATTACTCGTGCATGTTTGTCCTTTTCTTTTCTTTCGCTGGGTCTTTACTTGGCAAAACAATAAGTCTAAAGTAAACTACTTTTCCAAAAAACAGTTGTGAAGTTAAAGTTGCCAAAGAAATGGAGGTGTTCTGTTCGAGCCACAAAATGGGTCACGTCTAAATCTGTGGAAGCTCTCAATGTGATCAACAAAGTGCCAATTAACAACTGTGGCAAAGCTTCATTTGTAGTTAAGAGTTAACGTGAGCTGTTTACCAAGGCAGTATGTTTAGTCTCCTGTCATGGTCCTTTTTTCTTCTCCTTGTTTTGACTGATTGATTCAGCTTTGCAGTGACATGGTAATCCTGCTGGACTAAATGTGTATGTTTTTCATATTTGATATTTGATGCTGTTATAGTTTAATGGCGATTGTCTAAAAAAGAAAACCGGCTTTCTAGCCTTTGAAGTTATCACCAGTGTGTTTTGAGAAGGTGGTGTGCCTTTTATCAAATAAGGAATTCCGTTACAGCAGCTAAAACACCATTCATCTCTTCATTATTTAGTCGTTTAACTCTCCAGCGGTTCTCCTGGAGCCAATGTCAGCTTGGTAGGTACCTTCCGATCTGGACCGTGTCATCTCGTCTTCAGATGCCATTTTTGTGTGTGTGAGACTTCAGGATGTGATGAGAAAATGGCATGTAATAAAATAACTCACCTGTGCAATGATCCCGTCTCTTGTCTCAATTTTCAGCTTAGATTGCAGCAAACAGAATGAAAGAGAGAGATTCCATTTTCTCCATTATTTCCTTGTCTTTTAATATAGCAGAAACTTGATCCTTTACTGGAAAAATGTGACTCCGTGCATCTGATAAAGAGTTAATCTGCCCGTCTCCTGACACTTTAGCTGCCCTGCATGAGCAAAGGACCATTATCGAGTCTCAGCCCGTGATTAACTGCGATGACCCTGATCTGAACAGCGAGTGTGGTGATTTAGGGGTTTTATTGGCTGTAATTGCAGGTAGAGCATCGCATCGGAAGTCAGGGAGAGACCGCTCGTTTGGGGGAATATCAAGTACACATTAGGATCTATTAGTCGCTGCGGAGATGACACATGAGTCAAAGCCTTAGAGGAAAAAGTCTCACTCCGCAATGAGCCGGGCTGACACCAGAAGCCTGGAAACAGGTGGAATCTTTCAGAAGGACTGCTCATCCTGAGCGTCTGTGCTCTGAATAGAAATGTAATGTTTATCAGGTAGTGAAGTGCCGCCCTGAAGCAGCCTAGCTAATGCATTTGAACATGTGCCCTCGCTCTATAAGGGCCTTTAGTATCCTGGTTTTATCTAATTCACAATATGTTGTTTATAAGGAACACAATGTGAGGAACTTGGTCATTAATATCCCTGTATACATGATTCCTGATCATCTTGGACAGTTTTGTATTCATACTGGAGCAGAAGCTGGATGTTTCAACCATTAAACTCAATCCATTACTTTTAGCTAACTATTTAAGCTAAATATAAATTTTTTTGTAAGCCATTTATCCATTCTTTGTAGCTATGTCTTTTAAACCAGCTTTTTAGTTACTTTTAGCTATCTTAAACAGTTTGTCCTTTACTTAGCTATAAGCATTTAGCCATGACTTCTAGTTATAACGGGAGCGTATCTATGTTCCCAGGTCAATATAATGTTAACATCATTTCAACTTTTCAAAAGCTTTTATGTTGTCAGGGACTCATTCTCCCCATGTCCTCTATGTTCCCTTTGAACATTTCTCACACAAGCAAATGGAGCAGGGGAACATCTTTCTGCAGGTTCTCATAGATGTGGATGTAAAGGAAGGATAGAACCACTTAGCCGTCACTTTGAGCTATTTTATAGCAAACTATTTCAAACATTTATCAATTTCTAAATAATCATTTAGTCATTGGGATACTTTTAGCTATTTCAACATTTTGTCTTTTAAAAAATACATGTATTATCCATTTAGCTACAGCCATTTACTTTAGCTGCTTTAACCACTTTTTTTTTACCTCAAAGATGTAGTATCCATTTAGCCAAAACTTTTAGCTATTTCAACTTTTTATCAATCACTTTTTGCTAAAAACTATTACTTCAAGCTATATGTCAGCTTATAGTATTAACCTTTTAGCTTTGTACTTCAACTCTCTGCTCGTCAGTTGTCCTGCACTCTTTATTGCTACCCGTCTTCTTCAGGTGTTAGCTGACTCAGTATGAGGATTTAAAAGTTATTTTATCTTTCTAAAATCTGTTGACCTACTCCACAATCTTACCATAGACCCCTGGCTAGTAATCACTGATGTGGACGTCCTGCAGAAAGCCCTACTTGAGGCAAACTGCTCCCATGTGCTGGTGGAGTAGGAGATGCTCTGGCCAACCAGCCTTCCTGCCAGGCAGATGGGAAAGTCATATGGGCGTCCTCCAGATGCTGAGGATAACTTCAGGATTAATTTGCTCATGGAGAAAAAGGTAAGTTTTAGACACTTGATGGAATACCGCCTACATTCCCTACTTTCTCTTATGGGATAGTGCCGGTTAAAGCAAAATAATCACAATGGCAATGTCATCTGATAGGGAGGGCCTCATGGTTATAAATGACTCTTAAATAGTTCTCCAACTTCGTTTACGCTCAGTATACAAGTTAAGTTTGCCTGGGAACTACAGAAATTAAATATCAATGGTATTATAATTATAAATATGTTTTAAATTGAAAAGGTATACAGCCTAGCTGTGTAACCGATCCCCCCTCCCCGTGCTCTTGAAGCGCTGGAAGACGGCTTGTTCAATAACCTCTGACCTAGGTAACGAACGCACCCCCCAAAATATACACGCGAGACTGTCTTAGCCTGCTTAGGGAGGTGAAAACCAGGATAACTTAATACCACTAGCCACTGTCGTATCACTTATTTCAGGCTAAAAACGTTGGCCTCCCTGACTGCCGGATATCAACGGATTTAGGTGTGTGTGTGCAATAGGTGTGGGAGGACTGGAAGTACTCCGGGGTGAACCCGCTCTAAGGGGCCACCGCTGGAGGAGGAACCCCGTGTGGTTGGGAACCTCGCTCGTTATTAAGGGCAGCTTCAGGACCCTGGTCCTAAAAACCCTAATTTAGATACCCATCTAATAGTTTCCAAATACACCTCAGCTGATGTCTAAACATTAAAACTGCAACATCACATATGATACATTAGCAGAGCTTCAAAAATCAATCTGAGCCAACCAAGTTAGTAAATCACATCAATGATGAACAACACCACCTTAACCTTAGCTTGTAACAGGAATGTCATTCAGATCACATGTCTAGTAAATGTACTACTGTCAGCTTATCCCAGGGGAAGAGCACCCTTACCTTGAGGAGACTACGAGGGCCCCACCAGAGATGAGCAACACCGGACTTTGGTTGGAATGCACAAAATACAAACCAGTTTTATTTGGTTTTTACAAAAAGTTTAGAAAAGGTTACAAAAATGAATAATACAAAATGAAATAATAGATCATACAAGACGTCAAATGTACCAAGTTCTCAAAAAAGCCTAAAAGCCCCAAAGAGAGCGTTCAGAAGACCTAAGCCCCAAAAGCCACTTGCATAAAATACAAATAACACCTTGAGATAGGGTTTTCTCTTTTTCTAGAGGCCACAGAAACCATGTACCCTGTATGCCAATTAGGTGTTAACTTATAATGCACCTTGAAGACTTCTCTGTATAAGAGTCAGCCAGATACTCAAACCACAAGACGCTGCCGTAACTCTATGTGGGGCCTGGCCTCTCGCTCCTCAGACAGAGAGGTGTTAGATAGTATCAAAGTTCATCTGCAGTATGCAGCAAAACTACAGTTTCCCCTTTTTTGCACATGTTTGTTTAATCCCTAATTTCCAATAAATCTATTAATCAAATGGTGTATCAATTATTTCAATAGCAAATACGGAGATAGGTTCTTGGGGTGTAGTGTGTCTCGGACATTCATGGTGGGTACCTCAACAAAATATTACAGATACATTTTGTTTTAGAGCTCATCTATAAAAAAACATGGACGTGGCGGTGCAGAGGTGGAACAGTAGCTCATTCAGGAGCCTGATGGCAGGTCCTCCGTCATACCTTGAGCGTCACATAAGAGTTATTCATACTCTTCTTTGGCTTGAATGCTGACCTGTGGCTCAGTTAGAGAGAGGCAACGGTTCGACTAGCCCTTTCAATCCTATTTAGTGGACATGGAGCCAGTTAGCCCTGGATTACCTGTCCTCTCCACAGCCGTCACTCTGCCGGCAGCTTTAAAAAGACCATTGGTGCCCCAGAGACTGTTTTACTCTGAGAGTGTGACCGGAGCGTGATAGCGCTCCTGCTGTCTTGGCTGACGTTCAGCTGGCTTCCTCTTGGTTTCCTCTTGCTGTCAGTTTTTACAGACTCCGAGCCACGTGTCTCCCGGCAAACAGCATGGTCTTGTGACTTTGTCCAACCTTCGTCGCAAAGCATATGCCAAACCAGTGGATGTGATGGCAGTTGTTGTGAATGTGTGGGAATTTGAGGGATTTGAGGTTTTTTTTTTGCAAAGGATTTTTCTGCCATCATGGTCATACTGGTCTGCATTTATTTTTGTAAAACTTTTGCACTTTTGAGCACACACACACACACACACACACACTCACACCCACACATCCGCATTTTAATTGGTATTTCATGCAAAATATATTTGCGCACATGGTAGATTGGGGTTCATGGAACATTTATTTCTCTCTGGCATTGCAGCACCAGGCCTGTATACTGACTGTTACAGTAGGCCAGACACCAGTAAAGTTTATTTTAAACAAATAAAAAATCCATTGATTTAACCATGCAATAGCCTCATTAAGGCTAAATAACAGGCTACTGACAGCGCCGCATGTCCATGGTTCCAAAACAAAAACTAAGCAATAGTCCTGTGTTTATCGGTCAATCATTTTATTGTTTTTCCTATTTTTCTATAGATACATAAAGCTTAAACAGAGCAGGGCGAAAATACAACTGGGGGGGGGGGCTAAGCCTCCTTCAGACCCCTTGTTGCGCCAGGCCTGAGCTACAGCCAACAGCCAGCTAGCTTAACTTAGCATAAAGATGTGAAAACAGGAAGAAAACAACGTGGCTCTGTCCGTAGGTAACACAATCCACCTTCCAGTACCTCTAAATCTAATTAGCGCACATGTTATTATATATTGTATGTTTAATCTTTGCAAAAATCGATTTGTATTTTGGTTTGTCTTTGATTTTTGGTTTTACGAAGCATTGTTGCTTCAAGAAGTTCCTGTGCCTGGTCAAGAAATAGTCCCACACATAATCGGCCATGAAATCTGAATTGTTAATTGGAGAAGGGTCTGGCTCCAGACAAAAAAAACAACCTCTGGCTTGTTTGTATTTCTTTGAACCAATCACAGTCGTCTTAGGCGCGCTCTAAGCACAGGATGCAGTGACGGTGCCCATGTAAAATAGATCCGCAGATAGCGAAAGGGGAGGAGATTGCCGCATGAGACAGGCGGCCAATGGCAAACTTATACCCACAGTCTACATCCGGTGAGTCAGACTGCCATTGGACAGAGCCAGGCTAACTGCTTCTTGTGTTTCGAGTTTTTATGCTCGGTTAAACTGTTTCAAACTATTCCTCCACCGAATAAGGATAAGCAATATATGTTTGTCCCAAGACCTCAACCACCCTCCTGTCTTTTGTTTCATGCTTCCGTATCGAACGACTGCAAATGGACGCAGGGTGCAACTGCTAAGCTCGACGTTACAGTGACAGATCATAAAACCCCATTGAGTTAAAGGTGTTCCAGCATGCTTTTTTTCATGGTGGTTTGGACATCCAGGTGGGGGAGAGGCTGTCCTACCATTAAGGGCGAATCCACTGAACGCGAGTTAGCCAGCGACAGCACATTCAGTGCCAGGATCACAGCGTGTGTGTGTGTGTGTCTGTAGCATCTATTAGTCTGTCAAGTGCTTGAGTGCGGCAGCATTCAGCTCCTTTACTGGCCCTGGAGCTGCAAGCTGTGACATCCCAACGACCCATAATAAGACAGATTAGAAGAGATGGGGCTCTTTATTTCCCTGTGAAACTGGACCCCCCTCTGTAACATTCAGCATTAATGTGCCAGGATCATTTGAAAACAAGCTCACCACGCACGCCAGCTCTTTGGGATCAAAAGAGCTGAAATGAGGGGATCTTCTGTCACCAAGTGATGGCTGCTGCTTCTTCTCTCCCCAGACCCAGCATAACCCCCGCGCTACTTCTCCTTGACGGAGGAGCGATTCTCCAGCTTTTTTTGTGCGTCAGAAGCAGTTTGACTGAAAAGGAATGGAAATCCCATTTCTTCCCCGGTGCCTTTGATCCACAACCAAAACTAACTCTGCCGTCAGCAGTGGGAATTTCTCTCTGACAGACAAACTAATGGGACCCTCCTGGGAATCCAGTTGCCTCTGTGAAAAGTGGGTGAGGAGACACAGAAGTGGGTGGCCTTGACTGGATCTTTTGTTTTCTAGTCATGTACATCGCTCACGTTTCCTCAAGCAACACTGGCTCAGAGACTCCTCGCCCACACGTGGTGACCTCTGTCACGCTGCATAGCTTCAGTCAAGTGTTTCAGATGGAATGTGACACCCTGTTATTCCACCGTCTTTACTTCTCTCGGCCACACCAGCAGCAGGAAAAGGATTTCCCTTTCTGTTGACAGTATTAAAATCAGATGTCTAATGTTTCTAAGGCCTTCAAAGCCCTTCCTTTCATCACAACTCTGCACACGACACGGGCCAACAGAGTTATTTTGCACCTTCGCATGCATTGATTCATCAGTCATCGCTGCTCACTGGCCCGTCTTCTCCACTTTGGCACAACTAACAAGCGTCTCTGTTCTCTCCTCCTCCTCCTCCTCTGCTGATTGAGAGGTTGATAGAAGAAGGCCGGGCTTTCCCTGGATTTCTCCGAAGGAACTTGGACCGCAACATCTATTCTGGCTGATACTATAAACGAAACAGAATTCCACACAATTCATTTCTTAAAAATGGTTGCAATTGGAAAATAGGCGAAACATCAAATTGCTCCGGTGGTGATGTTTTTAACAGGCTTCCCTTATCGCAGGTCCATCACAGAAGATAATCCACATGACCTAGGGTTCTACCAATACTCCCTCAAGTTTTTGCTTGAATCAATAGTTTCATTTTTACAATTAGATCAATGATATTATTATTTATATTAAATTTGTCAAAATGTTGCAGGAATTCAAAGTTTCCTCCAAAATGTTATTCTTGTAAAGGAGGAAACGGCACTTCGACATCACTAAAATCCTCCACAGAACCTTTTACAGCAGAGAGAACTCTGGATTATGGAGCCCCAAAGTCGTCAATATTAAATTAATAAATACAACAAGAGTATATAGATAACCCAAAGAATTAACAGAGTAAAAAATATAATTAGTAATTATTATTTTTCATTCTTATCTTTTCAAAACAAAGTAATTTTTCCTTTCGCAATGTCCCTTTTCATAACGATGGAGTTGTCATTGACCCCTCAGCCAATCACATGCGCCCTCATCCTCCCAACAGGCTAACCAACTTACTAGCTCCCGTTAGCTACAACGACCCCAGAGAAAGATTTTGTAGTTTTTCTTTTCACAAAGTTGTGCGTCTGTATGTCAAACAACGTGAGAATGAAAATGCCGTGGTAACTCTGAATGAGGTCCGTGTATGTCTCCGCAGCATGTGCAGCCTTGTTAGGCTAAACAAAAGGGTTTGGTATTCTATTTTAATGGTGCATTGTGTCTATTTACAGCAGCGGCCTCGTGTTGGTTCATTCAGAGTTACCTCAGCAGCGGTGTCGTCGCTCTAGCTGACAGGCGCTAACGTTAACTGGCTAAACTTTGGTTTCAGTAGGTGAGTCTGCTAAGAAAGCCTGAAGGAGCATGTGATTGGCTAAAAGGTAAGGGGGCGGGCACAGGTGACAACTCCACTGTCCTGAAAAGTGATATGAAAAGATACTTAAAAAAAAATTTCATATTATTTATAATTTCCAGTACACATATAATTGTATTCATTCATGTAATTATTTACCTCATTGTGTCTTTTGTTATACTGAACACTTTAGGACTCCATACTTATGACATTAGGCCGAAGAATTGTAAAGATTTGCAAGTAAAACTGATCTCCGACCTTAAAAATGTATTAATGTGAATGCAGTGTTGAATTGAGAGAACCCCTGACCTGAAGGAAAAAGCTCAAAGGTTGCTAGGATGTAGATAAATCCAACTCATGCAGTCACATAAATGTCACTGGACTGTCCAGTAAAGGGTTCATAGACCCCAGAGACAAACACTGTCCCTGTTAAAGGTTGCTTTATGAGTTATAGAAGAAGTAAACAGCGCTCTGTTTCTCTGTCTGGAAATGTTTTTTTTTACTTTCCAAATTTTAAGTTGCTGAAGGTTTTGACTAAATACATACAAACTGATGTAGATTAAAGGGACAGTCACTAGAGGGGTTAAGTGTATTGTTTTTTAATTCTTGCTTAGATTTAATTTTCTGACAAAATAATCTAATTAATGTCTTTAAATAACCACCAACCGATGAATCATCCATAGTGAGTAATGAGGTGCCAGGTAGTATTTACACAAATCAAACTCATCAGCAGGGCTCTGTTTTGGACCTGTACTGTATGCATATACCTGCTGGTAGTCTCTGACAGCGGCTTTGATTTAGCTTTGCACCGAGGACGGCGAACCATCTCTCCACACCTGGGAAACACATCGATGAGGCTGCTCTCTGTCCATTGAAGCTGACTAATAGTTCCATGTACATTTCCAGATGTGGGATTCAATTTCAGAGACCTGTGATCAACCTGTCTGACACGCGCCAAAGCAAAGTATGAAAACAAAACAAAAGTTAAATTTGACAAAAGAACGGAAGTTTCATTCTTTTACAACTATTACTCCATGTAACAGAAACATTTTTTTTTAGCTCTTAATTGGTAATTCTGGTGATTTAGGAGCTCCTTTTACTGCTGTATTCACTGTAACAACTGCACAATTGAATGAACTTGAATAAAAGTGCATGTGTGTGTCCCCTCCTAGGGTGTGACACTGTGCAGAGGCAGAGCTCCTGTGTGGGCCTTGGAGTTAAGATAGAATAAATGGGATAATCAGGGTTTACAGATCTGGGTGGCTAGTGACGCAGGGCTTTATGTTGCCTAATGGAGAACCAGAGAACCTGTCCCTGCAACTTCCTGGGCCCTGGGGCTCGCCTCTGCTTTCATCTGACCCCTGACACCCCCCCCCCCCCCCCCACACACACACACACACATGCTAGGAATATGAATTTCTGAATATAGGAAAAACTGAGTGGATACAGAAGAGCCAGAATACAACAGCCTCTAAAGGGACATCATACAGCTCTACCTGGATTGTCAAAGACCCTTAGAGACACATTAAGCCTCTTGATGTGTATTTTAAGGTGGGAGTAGCACACTGTGTGCTTTAACAGTTCAGATGAGTGATTGTCTATATACGTCGATATAAGCCGAGGGCAACGGTCAGGGAGAGGCTGCAGACCACTAACCCGGAGGTGTTAGTGGTCTGGGGGTAACAGGCTTACGGGATTACAGGGGAAATATTTCCTGTCTGTTTACAACAGACATAAGTCCCATTTCCTTCTTGGCTTGTTGAGTTGGTGCAAGTTCAATGTATATATTACAGCACTCCCATGTGACTCTTCACTAGTCCTGTTTCAGGTTACTTTGTGTCAAAACCTAAACCAGCCCACAGAGGGCGACATGGCAACACCAAGCAACCTTTATATATAGATCAGCAACAGTTGAATCTTACAAAGATTAAAACAGAAAAAGAAAAACCTTTATATTTATTTATTTCACTTAATAAAAAAAGCTTTATTTAACGAACTTAACGAACACAGGTGCACCCATTATCATTTTGAGCAGAACATATTCAATGGAGTGATATTTTGTTAATGAAAATGAGCACTTCAAGGACTTCAGATTAAAAGCGGTATCAGAATCCGATGAAAGGAGCTGGTTCATAAAGTCTCGCAGTGTGATCGTGTTGAGCAGCAGGGCTGACTGTCAGAACGGGGGCGGGGTGAAGCACAGCTGACATCCTCAACCTACAGAGCGGACTGTTGCAGAAGGGCGCAGCATGTCAACTGGGCAGGTAACGGTTAACTCCTCCACAAGTGGGGAAAATATGTCGAACTAAACAGAGTTGGGGGGTGAGAAAGCCGGATTTCCTGAGCACATTCAAACTGCATCAACGGGATTATTGCTTGGCGACAAAGAGGAGAAAATTAAAAAACATGTTGGAGCCGTGCGTAAAAAATCCGCAAGATTCCTGAGAGGGGTTGATCGTTAAGAGGGTGGATTGGGCCAAAGTGCGACTTGAGGAGACGCTTATTCATGCAAATTCATAAAATCATAGGCGTGCCTTTGGGCGATGGAGTCACGGCCGGAAAAGCAAACCCCCTCCTGGATCACCAGCGACCTTCAAAGACTGTGATGCGCAGCGCTCGGACGCATTGACTGTGACACCGGGGCAAATGTTTTAAAAGCACTGAGGGGAGAGAAGAGAAAGTTAGGTCTCGTTTTCCACACGCTTCTTGACTGGCTGCACTTCTTCCTCAACACAACAGCTCGACTGCTGCGCAACTGGATCTCCAACCACAGGCTTATTGCTGTCACTATTTGACTTGGGTCTTCAATATTTTTTTACTCTATTTCTTTATGTTCGCTGTCAATTTGGACGACTTCAGATCGTAAGAATCCTCATGCATAGGAAGCTTCAGTTACCTAGAATTAGTGCGTAAAGACGCGATCACTTCATTTGTTCTTATATTTTAAGAACACTACGCATTTTTTTTTCTTTTTTCTTTACATCGCTGAGGACTTTTCACCATGTCAGAGGACGACAGTAGCTCCACCGCCAGCTCTATGTCTGACCCTGAAGGCAGCAACGTCAGCGTCCTGAACTGGGAGCAAGTGCAGCGGCTGGACGCCATCCTGACGGAGACCATCCCGATCCACGGCCGCGGGAACTTCCCCACCCTGGAGATGCAGCCGAGGCAGATCGTCAAAGTGGTGCGCAGGCGGATGGAGGAGAAACAGATCCACGTCCGGGACGTTCGGTTAAACGGCTCAGCAGCCAGCCACATTCTGCATGGGGATAGCGGACTGGGCTATAAGGACCTCGACCTCATATTCTGCGCAGATATGAAAGGGGAAAGGGATTTCCAGACTGTGAAGGACATAGTTTTGGACTGCCTCCTGGATTTCTTACCCGACTGTGTGAATAAAGAGAAAATAAGCCCGTTAACATTAAAGGTACAGTCACTCGGACAACTTTTCTTTCTCCATTGCTTCAATTATTTACCTCTAGATATGTGATAAGAACTAATTACATTTGTGCCAATTCGGCTTAACGACCATTACGCGCAGCTTAATGTACAATTAGATTAGTTTAGTGATAGTAAAATGTTTGTTTTACGTAGTTAAGAGGATTGAGTTAAACCAATTTGGAAGAGATCCTGAGCTCAGCCACCTAGATCCCATATCCAAGTGCATTCAATATGTGGGTCAATAGCGTGAATAACACAAGGTTTATGACACAAAGACATGCAGCTATTACTTATATATAAAGATAACTGGTTATTAAATATAGAACCCAGCTGCACAATGCAAAATAAATAATCATATTTTTTCAATATTATTAATATTTATGCTCTTTCTCTGCCCCATAGGAAGCCTATGTGCAGAAGATGGTGAAGGTGTGTAATGACTCAGACCGCTGGAGTCTCATCTCCCTCTCCAACAACCGCGGAAAGAATGTGGAGCTCAAGTTTGTGGACTCCCTCCGGCGGCAGTTTGAGTTCAGCGTGGACTCCTTTCAGATCAAGCTGGACTCCCTGCTGCTGTTCTACGAGTGCTCAGAGAACCCGATGGCCGAGACCTTCCACCCCACCATCATGGGCGAGAGTGTGTACGGGGACTTCAGTGAGGCCCTGGACCACCTGCGTCACAAGTTCATCTGCACCCGGAACCCGGAGGAGATCCGGGGTGGGGGCCTGCTGAAGTACTGTCACCTGCTGGTGAGGGGCTTCCGGGCCGCATCCGAGTCCAAGATGAAGTCCCTGCAGCGCTACATGTGCTCACGCTTCTTCATTGACTTCTCTGACATCGGCGAGCAACAGCGCAAGCTGGAGTCCTATCTTCAGAACCACTTTGTGGGCCTGGAGGACCGCAAGTACGACTACCTGATGACCCTCCATGGAGTGGTCAACGAGAGCACGGTGTGCCTGATGGGACACGAGAGGCGGCAGACCTTGGGGCTCATAGCCATGCTGGCGGTGCGCGTTCTCGCCGAGCAGAACGTCATCCCCAACGTGGCTAACGTTACATGTTACTATCAACCCGCCCCTTATGTGGCAGATGGGAACTTCAGTAACTACTACATAGCACAGGTTCAGCCGATGTTCGCTTGCCAGCAGCCTGCATACTCCACCTGGCTGCCCTGCAACTGAGTCAGCCCCGAGGAAAGGTGGAGGGACAGAATCTGATTTGTTTAAACAAGAGCCTGCGGCGTGGTTGCCTCCTCATTCCTGCCCAGTGTTTGACAGCTGACAGAAAGAAAAGGAGTCCTCTTTTTAATGTTTTGCCTCAAAGCCTGTTTTTAGCTTTCACTTCGAGTACATATTTCGATGTGAATATCTCACATTTTCTCGAAAAGGCTTACTGATCCCGCCCAGGCCAGCCAGGTTTGGAAAAGACTAATTTGCGGTAGCTTGGAAATAAAAGGCTCAATGCAACAGCAGAACTGTCATCGAAACTGTGCGAGACGGATTGAAGTCTGTCAATAACTAATTAGCCAGCACGTTCCGACAGCAGACCAAATGGCTGCATCAGTGCCCTGAAGTTGACAGCAACACACACGCACACGCACACGCTCACACACTCACACACTCAAGGTGAAATCAGAGGTGTGTGCACGAGGGCTCCAAAACGAGCACCCCTAGACTCTGCTTCACATCAGCTTAACTGAAGTGGGATGCTGTGAAACTAGTTTGGATGACAAACTGGCATCTCCGCCTTGCATTTGGATATCATTATGGTTGTTTACAGACCAAAGATTTTTGCTTTCGATTGTTTCTAACATTAAAACCCTATTTTGATGGGGAGAAAAAAAAAGAAAAAAATTAATCTGTGTCTATTTGTACATGTCGAGATTTATGTGTTTGTATCAAGTGCCTATGAAAGAATGAGCAGGCCATATGATTTTTCTTTTGTGAATTCGCTCCACTGTGTTTGTAGCCAGGCACACCAGACAATAGTACCCCAGAGGCTTGTGAATGTACACGTGAACTCATGCAGCAAGTGTTTGTTTATGCTCGGATGAAAAAAGATCACCATGTGTTACTGTGGACCTCGCAGTTAAGTAGCAGTCAAATGTGCACGCCGCTCTTGATTGGAAAGAGATTCTCATTTTTCACGTGCGGTATTTGGAAATGCAAAAATGTTGTCTCCTCAGAGTGAGAACCCAGAAGTGTTGCAAATTAAAACAGGTATTGCATAATGTGTGAAGAGAAAGGATGACCAGCATTGCCAGATTATCGTTGATAAAGGAAACTCACACACACAATTTCCTGTATATTTTGTACAGAGGTGCTTCTCCTGTTTCTCATCAAAACATGTTCACAAGAAGTAGATAAGAGACAGAGAGAGAGAGAGAGAGAGAGAGAGAGATGCATTCAGAGAGCTGGTGTCTGTTCCCTATGCTTCCTCCTACAAGAAGAAGGGTATTTGCGGAGACACCTCAGACGATGAGACACTATTTGCTGTAGCACCCTGGCAGGGAATTCCTCAGCTGCTGCTGAAGAGCTTGAATTTAGCTGGGGTTGCGTCTGCAAACGCTCCATTCAGGGTTCAGAAGAATGTTGTGCTAAACAATTCGCTGACAGCCGCTGACAGCCCTGAAGTTTGACGGGGGTGATGCTGTGTTAATATAGAAGACGGGGAGATGGACAGCAGAGGGAGAGAAAGGATAATGTAGTGGTTAGAAGGCGGCGAGGGAGTGAGTGTGTCGGTCTGGAGAGATGGGTGCAGCTGGTGATGGGGTTTATCTCCAGGGCTACCATGCTTTACTGTACAAACTGTCGTGTTCAGGTCATAACTACGACTTAACGGAGTGCTGCAGCTCTCCTCTGTTTTTTTCTTCTTCAGGGAGACCAAAACATTCTGTTATCAGCATTTTGCTCTCTGTTTTAATCATGTGATTGTTGTTTAAAAAAAAAAGAGTGGAAACTGAAGAAAAGTGCAGACTTTAAGTTGCAAGCTTTGTTTCATTTGCTTTAATGATGCTCATTCATGTCTTTTTTTTTGAATGCGTCAATCAACACCATTTTAAAGAACTGTGTACATAAATGATTACATGCTTCGGCTTTCCTAACTCACTTATTCCTTGCAATCTATACTGCAGCCTTACCGGATGGCAGATTGAAAAACAAAACGAGCATAAAACGGTACAGAAGACCAGCATCAACTCAATACTGCGCTGAAAAAAAAAAAAAAAAACTGTCTTTCTCCTCCTCTGACTCGCCTGATTCTGATGATCCAGAACTGCTGTGTTCAGTTGTTACATCCACATCGATGGATTGTGCAGGCAATGTATTGTCCTACTCAGTGAAGTCCGAAACAGCTGACTAGCTCACTAGCTCCAGTCTGCCTGTCAGTTAGAGATTGTGGGTTACTGCATTGTCTTGTATTGCGTTGTCTCGAATACCTGTTTCTGTTCATGCAGTCTTTTATGAATCACACTTTGAAAAGAGATGGAAAAAGATCTTTGTCTTGTATGTATATTTTTTATGATTGCTATTTTTTTTTTTATAAGTGTACCACTGCCGGTGTTGCAGTGCTTTTGAATCTGTGATCGGGCTTCAAAGGATATGTTCTCAATAGCTTTTTTGCTATGTCATGTTACGTGTCCAATGGGTCAAAAAGGTTTAAGATGTTTTCATCAATAAAATATCTGAAAACCAGATGTGTCTTGTCTCTCGTTATTCATTTCTTTGAGTCCAAATCAAGTCCACTGCGCTGCTTTTCTCCAGAAAGAAAGTTACTTCCAAACATGAGAAGATGCTTATTAATAAACTTCAGGCTTCTTTTGTTCAATGACAGTGAGAGAGCGTCTCTTTTCACTGACGTTAGCCATTCAGTGGCTTTCAGAGCAGTTCTCTGTCCACTCACTCAAATCCCTGCCGGGCCCAACAGGCCCAGCCAGAAACCCGTCCAGAAACTGGCCCACTGCTGCCAGAAAGAGCTGTTGTTGAATGCGAGGGGGATTTGCATCCACCCACAAAAAAAAGACACTTCAACGCTTTTGTAGAGTGAATATCTTTGCCTGCTCATCAAATTCTCTTCTGTTCACGGCCCCGCCCCCGTACTCGGACAGCAATGCAGTGACGATCGGGGGCAAAGGCACTGCAGAGACCAGAGTCCGGCTGTCTCATGGTTGTCAGGCTGAAACAAAACTCGACCACAACAGAGCTGACTGTCACACAGGTCCCGTGACAAACTGTCCTAGGGACATGGGATATGGAGA
Source organism: Anarrhichthys ocellatus (assembly GCF_004355925.1). NCBI lineage: Eukaryota > Metazoa > Chordata > Actinopteri > Perciformes > Anarhichadidae > Anarrhichthys > Anarrhichthys ocellatus. The sequence goes on along the minus strand of NW_022280111.1, from coordinate 510,905 downwards.
GGAGGACGCAGAATGAGTAAGAGGTGTATGACACAGTGCCATTTATAGCAGACATGATTAGGATCTTATCGCTTTCACTTAAGCGCATTTACAGCTCATTCATCTGAGCCATTAAGGGAATGACTGACAAGTTGAGGCTGAACATAAAATGCACATACAGCCATATATGCAAAGGTGTGTTGTGTATGTTTGATTGCTTGGGCTAATGGCATCTTCAATGCTCTATTATTAAGAACAGGATCACAATTGTTCAAGTCTGACATAAAACAATACTAGCATGCCCATATGTACATTGAAAGAGTAGGAATTTTGACATTGACTATGACTCTGGAGGCTGGCCACTTGATCTAACTAATGCAGGCTGCTGAAGCCCCATTTAACCTTCAGCTGAACTTTGATGGGACTTTGATGAACAAGGATTGGGTATTTTGTCCCCTACCACTTACATTGGAACCACATTCGTAAGGGGACTTTGAATGGCCAGTATGGGAAGCAAGAACAGCTGCAGCAACCATAAACACTTTCAATGTACATTATGGACATGCGAGTGAGTATTGAGACAGACTTGAAAATATGTGAACCAATCCTTAAAAGTCTGCACATGATGGCCACTAATGCAGGATGTCCTGTTTTTGGACGACTGCCTGAGCCGTGCTCCCACTTTAGCATTTAAGTTGGATATTGCTTCTGTGATATCATAAAATTGTGTTGAATGAGTGGCCTACTTTCTTCATCAACTCTTATCTTCCATATAGCAGCGATATAAACTACATTTAGCAGCATTAGTATCACACTATACAGGTGCTGGTCATATAATTAGAATATCATCAAAAAGTTGATTTATTTCACTAATTCCATTCAAAAAGTGAAACTTGTCTCTTATATTCATTCATTACACACAGACTGTTATATTTCAAATGTTTATTTCTTTTAATTTTGATGATTATAACTGACAACTAAGGAAAATCCCAAATTCAGTATCTCAGAAAATTAGAATATTACTTAAGACCAATACAAAGAAAGGATTTTTAGAAATCTTGGCCAACTGAAAAGTATGAACATGAAAAGTATGAGCATGTACAGCACTCAATACTTAGTTGGGGCTCCTTTTGCCTGAATTACTGCAGCAATGCGGCGTGGCATGGAGTCGATCAGTCTGTGGCACTGCTCAGGTGTTATGAGAGCCCAGGTTGCTCTGATAGTGGCCTTCAGCTCTTCTGCATTGTTGGGTCTGGCATTTCGCATCATCCTCTTCACAATACCCCATAGATTTTCTATGGGGCTAAGGTCAGGCGAGTTTGCTGGCCAATTAAGAAAAGGGATACCATGGTCCTTAAACCAGGTACTGGTTGCTTTGGCACTGTGTGCAGGTGCCAAGTCCTGTTGGAAAATGAAATCTGCATCTCCATAAAGTTGGTCAGCAGCAGGAAGCATGAAGTGCTCTAAAACTTCCTGGTATACGGCTGCGTTGACCTTGGACCTCAGAAAACACAGTGGACCAACACCAGCAGATGACATGGCACCCCAAACCATCACTGACTGTGGAAACTTTACACTGGACCTCAAGCAACGTGGATTGTGTGTCTCTCCTCTCTTCCTCCAGACTCTGGGACCCTGATTTCCAAAGGAAATGCAAAATTTACTTTCATCAGAGAACATAACTTTGGACCACTCAGCAGCAGTCCAGTTCTTTTTGTCTTTAGCCCAGGCGAGACGCTTCTGACGCCGTCTGTTGTTCAAGAGTGGCTTGACACAAGGAATGCGACAGCTGAAACCCATGTCTTGCATACGTCTGTGCGTAGTGGTTCTTGAAGCACTGACTCCAGCTGCAGTCCACTCTTTCTGAATCTCCCCCACATTTTTGAATCGGTTTTGTTTCACAATCCTCTCCAGGGTGCGGTTATCCCTATTGCTTGTACACTTTTTTCTACCACATCTTTTCCTTCCCTTCGCCTCTCTATTAATGTGCTTGGACACAGAGCTCTGTGAACAGCCAGCCTCTTTTGCAATGACCTTTTGTGTCTCGCCCTCCTTGTGCAAGGTGTCAATGGTCGTCTTTTGGACAACTGTCAAGTCAGCAGTCTTCCCCATGATTGTGTAGCCTACAGAACTAGACTGAGAGACCATTTAAAGGCCTTTGCAGGTGTTTTGAGTTAATTAGCTGATTAGAGTGTGGCACCAGGTGTCTTCAATATTGAACCTTTTCACAATATTCTAATTTTCTGAGATACTGAATTTGGGATTTTCCTTAGTTGTCAGTTATAATCATCAAAATTAAAAGAAATAAACATTTGAAATATATCAGTCTGTGTGTAATGAATGAATATAATAGACAAGTTTCACTTTTTGAATGGAATTAGTGAAATAAATCAACTTTTTGATGATATTCTAATTATATGACCAGCACCTGTATAGCTTCCAGCCATCCGTGGCCGCACATGGTGGATCTTACATGGACTCGTGTTCAGTTCTCTCAGGGTTGGAAGTAACAAAGTTACTGTTGTTACTGTGACAAAGTCATTTTTTTTGTGTGCTTGTGTGTTTTTCTGTGTTCTTCTTTAGAGGCTATTAAAGGGGTACTCCTCATATCTGGAAATAATACGCCATAAATGTTTGCGTTCACAGGCCGCCGAGTTCACGGGCCTAGGTCACTTCCAACCACAATCAGATTAAGGAGCTTAAATGGTATGTGGTTATAATAAGCATGACTGTACCTCAGCATAGTAAAAATAAATGTTGCATCCATCTTAATGAGTTATTTAATGCACAACCCACAAGCACACTTAAGTGACACACCCACGATATTTTTTTGACCTGTAATGTGTGTGTTAGTGTTTGTATAGTTTATGTCCACGTTGTCTGCTTTGACGATGTTTTATTCTACTGGTGATGCTAAGAGAAGTTTAAGTGCGCTTCTGTCCACAGCTCATCTTATTTAATTGTCGATCTTTTTTGTTTAATTGTCTGAGTTTCTGGTTAATCCTATGAGGCTACACTTAGGAAGGCAGTTGTGTATTTGTATTGATCTGTTGATTTGGACATGATGGGTATTGTTGCTGATATCGTTCCACTTGTGTAACGTTATAAGTAACCAGGTAATGCAAACTATTTAGTTGTCACGGTTTAGGCTTTGCCCCCTGTGTTCCTGTGTGTCTGTGTCTGTGTGTGTGTTTCCCCTGATTACACTCATCCTACTCACCTGCCCAGTCCACCCAGCTGCCTTCTATCTTCTCATCACCCCACACATATATACTCCCCTGCTTTCCCTGTTCTGGTTGTCTGATCGTCCTTGTTCGTTCCCCTGTCTGTTCCAGTATTGTGTCTCCCTCGTGTTTGCTCGGTGCTCTAGCGTTTGCTCCTGATTTTTCCCTTTGCCTTTCTTTTGTGTTTTTGGATCTTTTTCCCGCTCCGTTGGAGTCGCTTTAAGTTTGTTTATGACCTTTTTGACCAGTAAAGATTCCTAAGTTTAAACTTCACCTCGTCTCCAGTGTCTGTGTCTGCGTTTGAGTCTCCGATCTGCCCCTCGGGCATGACATTGGTAGCCTACTCTTTCACAACAGTAGCTAGTCATCAACACGTATCATATCAAAAAGTAACACAGTAACATTTAGATAGATAGATAGATACTTTATTCATCCCCAGGGGGAATTAGTTTGTAGCAGCAGCAAACAAAGTTACAGAGTAAACATAAAGATATTAAGTATGAAAGATGCTCAATATATACAATACAATGAAATAACAGAGCAGAATATAATACATTTAAAGAAATAAAATAATGAAATAAAAATGCAAAGAAATGCACAGTATATACATCAGTATGTACTCAGAGTACATTTTATCTGACCTACTATTTTTACTTCAGTACAATATTCTAATACGTCTTTCCACCTCTGCCTGCTCCATCAGTTACTTTTGTTCAACTAAGGGAGTTCATATTTCCAGTTATGTGACAGAAAGATTAATGCTTTAAAGCTGCAATTATCTTTTTTTGTAAATTAACAATGGATCAAACTACTCTGTTTAATGGGAAGGGTGTTGCTAGAAGTGATGAATGCACAAATAATTACTGCCTGACTATGTTTTAAGCCTCTTTCAGCTTGTTGTTTGAGTTTTGAGGACCACTGCTCTCATCAACTTGTTTCGTACGCAGAAGGCGGAAAAAATCAGCAGAAAAAAATTCTGGAAACGCACTGTACGCTAAATGTTCAGCACCAAACAGCAGACACAGTTAGTGATTAGCTTGTAAAGATAGCGGAGCATTTAGCTCCCCTGCTTTTATTCCCCTCAGGATTTGGTAGAGACCAAAAACAGAGCTAAAAGTAAAGTGAATATTTGAAACAACTCTGAACGAATGCTGAAGTTGCTCAGGTGTTCAAATAGGCAACTGTTTGCATTCCCTATTTTAACTTTATAATGTAATGATACCTCAATGTTTACAACCCAAATGTGGTGGGTTTAAATGCTAGAATGAGTGCCATTGAGGACCACGATACAGTATTTTGGTCCTATAGAGCTGTACTGTACAGCACTAATCAGGGCAAGACCTTATGAGTGACAATGAGCATGAAATTCACCAGAGGCTAGTATCATCAAACTCTAAAACTGTCTCAACATCAAAGGTCGTGCTTGGTGATACAACATCACACCCACCATCTTTACCAGCAGCCGGCAGGTATGCTTCTGTTTGCTACGTCTCATACCTGCTGGCTGCTTCTAGTCTCAGTCTTAATTTCAAACGTGATTTTACTTAATCTCTTCTAAAGAACCCTTTTCATTTGTGGTTTTCCGTAAAGAAGTCAGACTGATGTAACAACGGCGCCAATGGGCCTAAATCTCGGGTCCTTAATTTGAGACGCAGCATCAAACAAAAATGGCCCTCTTAATTTAAGGGAGCTTTGATTTTGAAGTTTAAAGAGTGAGTTGTGAAAGACTCTTCCCACAGTAGCCAGCTGGCAGAGGGCGATAGCTAACGCCGACCACAGAGTGAATCCACGCTGCTTTTGCTAGTGAATGTCTTTATAATAACCTGTTTACCTTTTGAGTGAAAGCTTAGACACTTGTCACTCATCCTCCGGTTCCCCGTCCCTCCCGCTTGTCCGAGAGCTCAGCTGCTCTGTAATGGCTTTTCCTCTGCAAGCTTCAGGATTTCTCTCCCGTTCCCCCCTCTCCATTGCTGAGAAGAATTTTTTCCAGATGAATGTTTATTGGAATAAGCGGGAACCGTTTGGAGGGGGGGCAGAGTCCAGCCCGCTGGTGGGGCGCTATGACCGCGGCTATGACCGCGGCCAAGCTAACGTACTGTTTCAATTTACAATGTGGCTTAGTCTCAGTAATAAGTTTCATTATTATATCATTTCACTTATTTCAGGAGTGTGGCATAACACAGAGCAGACAGCAAGAGAGCAGAACGCATGCATCGAGTAACTTGTAAACAAATTCCAAACGGGTGAGTTGTACAAACAGGGGACGTTCATCATGCATGTTAACAGCCGAGGGAGATAAAGCTGCGGGGCACAGGCAGCTGGACCTACAGCACACTACTGTTCTTAGTAAAACCTCTTCAGAATGGGTCTGGGCCTCTGCTCTCACCGAGCCTCACAACAACAACCTGCCTCAAACATATTGAACTCGCTTACTTAAGCAGATACATCTCAGGCTCTTCGTGGAAAGCTAGACTGATATCTGTTTGAGGTTACTGGCTGGATGATGTTGGCGTTGTATTGACAATAAGGTTGTATACACCATACCAGACTGCTTGGATTTATATGGTTATAGCAGAGACTTGTATCAAAATTCACTCACTGTTGCTTTCACCTGCTAAAACAATTACTGCTGGGGAAAATGTCCTGCCCAAGGTAAAGCTGCACTAACCCATATGTTTGTGTGGGGTCAAATGATTACATGTCATGTAGAAGGTGTCGCGAGTAGTGACAAATCCACAGATACTATCTTTCAGCAGCTTTTCTGTCAAAAAGCTCTGGTAAACATTATACACTCCCTGTTCTAAATATGAAATTATTTAAAATTTCAACCGTTAAACACATTCAGAATTTAAGTTAAATCCAAAAATCAAGTTTGTTTTGTTGATTCAATTCTGCTGAAAGGGTAAATAAAGTTGAATTTAATGGACAACTTAAAATTACATAATAAAGTGCACAAGGTATAATTATTCTTCTCTTGCTCACAGAAAGTTCACTGCATACCTCAGCTTTCATCGCTTGTAAAGCGATGCACTTTGTAATCAGTGTGATTTCAAATGAATTGCAATATTATTTCCTGGAGCAGCAGGAACATTCATCAAGTAGGCCACAATAAAAAAGAAGCTCAGTGACAGTTACAGGACAAAATGTGACGTCATTTCCACAGCAAGTACTTCGAAAACAGTGAACAACAATTTTTCCAGCAGATTTGGAGCAAATATGAGTCAAACCTGGGAAAGTTTTTGTAGCAAAAGGCATGTAAAACAAATGGTAATGCAAGACATCTCTGTGTGTTGCTTCAGTATTGTCTTGACCTGTTGGTAACCACTTTACGGGAAACACAAAGGAAATCTGACACTGGAAGAGAAACACAGACATAGAGGTTTCCACAGCAGGAGTCAGTGGGAGCGATGCAGAGCTGATGGCTGTTGTTTCTGATGTTTGAGATTGATTGACTCCTGTAAAAGTGCACCTCAGCCGACAGCTTCATCAATGAGGAAATGCAGAGCTGAAACAACTGAATGGAGTTTAGTGATTTATGGATCCTGGACGAGGTTACATGTGGGGTGAGAGTGAGAGAGGAGGAATGGAGGTGGAACAGGAAAAATAATAGTGTGTATAGACACAAATGTAGTGGGTCATAAAAGAGGTATTTATGTGTGTGAGAGAGAGAGAGAGAGAGAAGATGAGGGAGTGCAGGGAGGGAAGATGATCCTCTCTTCTCAGAGATTAGTGTCATTGAGGTTAGCAGGTTTATCTTTTATAAGTCTCAGAACCGGCTGGACAGATGAGCGTCCTCTCTCAATCAGCATCTGGGGCAGAGAGAGAGAGAGAGTCCGCAGTCCGTCTGAATAAACCATGTGCAGTAAAAACACATTTGATTCTGTTTGTATGGAAATTGGATCTGACAATGTCACATATCCAGGCGATCAGACGCAACAGATACGAATCATTTCCGACATCATTCAGCTGGATGATTGCAGTAAGATTGGCGGTGGTAGAAACGTTTTTTACTAGAGGTGTAATAATCTATAAAGAAGACACACACAGAGAGCACTTGGAAACTCTAAAGTCTGACACACTGTCTGCATTGTAGGGAATAGGAATAAGGCAGAGTTTTAAAACATCTGATCATGGCAATGACACCAACAGTGTTGCCTGGAACATTTTAATTATTATATTTAGTTTTATTTAGGTGTAAATGGCTCCCCTATGTCCCTTTTTCAGCTCCATGCAAACAAACAACCTAATATATATATATTTTTTCCACCAAATATTTATTATTTAAATTCTAGAAAAAAGTGAAAGATGTCTACATTGCATAAAAACAATTATTATTATTACATTCAACTTAAACATGACACATAAGTAGGATTGTATAAAATATGGAAATATGGGGGGGGGTGCAGTGAATCAGGTTTTAAAACCAAACCGACGTGGAGGGATTCTGCATCGTGATTTGTGGTGTGAGAAGATGTGCTGCTGGCAGGGAGCCCACTCATGGCCTGCAGAAATAAGACGTGCATGCGTCATGAAGCTACTTGAATGGAACATGCACACTCAATAAGAACTAGTCTGAATTCCCCCCCCCCCCCACTGGAGTGCACTGGCAACTGTTCAAGAAATCTCACAACGTACTTCAAACATCAGAAACAACAGCCATCAGCTCCCCGTCGCTCCCACTGACTCCTCCATGACCTCCATGTCTGTGTTTCTCTTCCAGTGTCTGGTTTCCTGTGTGCTTCCCGTATTTGCCAACATTTTTTATATATATGTGAGGCTAACTAAAATTGAAATTTAGCTTGTGCTGTTCTCCTCCTTTGAGAAAAATTCAGAAAGGAACTGTAATATTTGTTGGTTTCATGAAGGTGTCCTATTTGACTAAACACTGTTATCATAAGCAGATGGTAACAATGACTAAAAGCCAGAACAGATCTAAATGAGCATACGTCTTGTCCACCTTAGCTTGTCGTATGAGCCACCAAATATACATTTGCTAAGGAAAAATGATTCAGCGCCTTATCTCAGTTTACAGCTTTACCGCTCACAGAGCTGTTAGCATTGCTGTAGTCAACCTCAAGGTGGGGCTAGAGGAGAAGTCAGGGGATCCCCAAAGTCAGTCCAGGCTTCATCCTCTGGGGACCATGAATTTCTCTTCAAAATGTAATGTAAATATTTAAACCTGGACCCAAGCGGTTGACCAACAGACCCACATTTCACTTCATATGATAGTTTGAACTGAAATGGTTCCACAGATTATTGTCATCGTCCCACAGAAGCTGGCTGAACTGATATATTTAATGTTTATCTTCACTTATTTTATTCTATATTATTGGCATTATACTGCCGTGGTTCCTGTGGGCACTTAACATCAAGCCAAGTAAAGCATTTCTCACTGGCTATCATGTATCATCCTGCTTGCTGCTGTGGTTCTTTGACCCCCCCCCCCCCCCCCCCCCCCCCATGCAACCCCTCCCCC
>NW_022280111.1:501244-502126 GCF_004355925.1 Anarrhichthys ocellatus | reverse complement strand
CCCTCCGCTCTCCTCTCTCTCCCCCCCCCCCCCCCCCCCCTTTTTTCTAAGTGTCTTCCCCCTGAAACCGATGGCATCCATGGTCCTGGCACAAGCCATTGCTTTGAATAGACCAGCTGCTTTATGTGAATATGCATTCCTACGACCAATAATTGTAGCCTTACAACTCTGTCTTTACATACTCGACTGCAAATTCCCAAATACTGATAAAATATATTCTCCTTAGCAAACCATGTTTAGGATTTTAAAGATTTGTATGGCTTTGAAACAAGGTTTTTACTCAAATTCAGTCTTGTCACCCATCCTATCTGGATCGCCATGATGTACTGTGTAATATAATACAAACTCCATTACAATTTCTACTATCAGCATGTGTCTTAAATTAGCCTTCCATTTACAATAGGACAAAAATACGACTGAGAAACCATTTTAGGCTGGCTCATCAGTTGCTGAGGTAATAGGACCCAGATGGTAGAGCTGATATAAAAACAAGGTCATTTCATACAAGGGCATTGTGAAAGGACTAGACACTTCTCCTAAAACCAAACCGAGATAAGGCTATCCCATGTCTCCCCAACGAGATCATCCTCGTAAACTTGTATCATTTCCTTAAAAATAAATTTCATTACTTTCCAATTAAATCGGATTGGTTCGGAGGACAGTCTTGTGAGCGAGGAGAGATGCAGAGAACCCCCTGGCAGGAGAGATTGATTTTCTTTGCAACTAGATGAGGTCGCCTGAGATTGAGCGCAGATTGATTATTACCGTTAAATGCCATCCCTACACGCAGACGCACACAAATGCTAGAACACACACTCAAACACACCACACACACCACACACACACACACACACACACACACACACACACACACACACACAC
>NW_022280111.1:470762-501234 GCF_004355925.1 Anarrhichthys ocellatus | reverse complement strand
CACACACACACACACACACACACACACACACACACACACACACACACTGTAGAGAGATGCTCTACACCTTATACTCAGGATGCAGGTTTATTTATACCTAAAAGTGTTTTGCAGTGTCATGAAAATACAATCTAAAGCTGTTAACTAATTTTTCTTTGAATCACACCGTAATATTTGCAAAAACGCAGAATGAGGCTTCTACTAATATTTACCGTATATTGGAATCAAATTATTGATGCAATTATGTGGTGTTCACTTGCATCTGGTAAAGGTGGAGCTAATTGTATCTACTGCAAATAGCCTACTTGATAGTTATATTGCCTACTACTTAACAATACATCATAGTTAATTATTTGATTCATTTTTATATATAAATGGAAATGTTGTACATAACTCTAACGGTGTGAGATCACAAAGTTGTTTGCAAGAGCAAAAAGTTCTTCATAGATCTTCATTTTTCTGTCACAGTGCACCAGATTGATACATTTAACTTTAAAATGTACAACATTGTCTTCTTGGGGGAGCATCCTCACAGACCCCCCTAGACGGTCTGTTCTCGGTAAGACAGTAGCGAGGGAGCTACTGCAGCGGGCTGCGTACTGCTCATTGAGTAAATAACTGCATGATAACCAGATCTGGCTGACATTTAACCCCATATTCCAACAATCCGCTTAACTCCATTACGGCGACATAAGAGCCTCCTCTGTGCGGTGAGACCGTTGAGCCTCAGGACCCTCACAGTCATGTGTGAGACTGAGGCTGGCTTTGAGATCCGCAGGCTCTGGTGTTGTTGAACGGAGCTGCCGACTCGGTTCACAGGGGTCAGTCTGAGGATGTGCGCTGTTTTCATTGCAAAGCCACGCTGCTGCCAAAGACAGACCTTTTTAGAGCCCTCACCAGAAAAAGAACAACATTTTTGGAAAGTCTGAGAATTTCCTTTTTTTTCCCCTTCTCCCTTCAGGATCTTACTGTGACGGTGGGGAATTCTGTTGGGCTTATGTTATGTTTACAATACAGAAGGAAGTATTTGACGCTGTGAAGTATAAAATATTGCAGGGTTTACAAGTAGGAAAAGTGGTTCAACTTCTCAGTCAGTTGTTGCTTTTCTACATGTGTGACCTCATGAGCGCCTGGATGTGAGCGAGTATGCATACAGAATGTGCGTATATGTGCACGTGAGAGAGTGTGTGTGTGTATATGTGTGACTCTTGACACGCTTCCAGCTTCCACTCCTCAGAAAAGCACTTGTCTGGTCACAGGACAGTAATTCATTGTCTGACAGCTGTTTTCTTCTCTCTGAGCCGGCCCTCCTTGGATCCTTGGGTGTAATTCCACACACAGGGCCAGCTGGAAGTTTTCCTGAAAAAAAAAAAAGGCCATAAGCCCAGTGCTGACAGCCAGCGACTTGCACCATTAGAGCATCACTGGTCCAGAAATCAACACAAGTCTCCTCGAGTCAGTTTGTATCCACCTGTTTCAAGTCAAGAATACATCAAATTAAACTCCAGCAGACTTATAATTGAGTTGGACTTTTAATTCAGTGTTTTTGACGTCTTCCAAAAACACCTGATTTGTTCTTTCAGTTCATATACCAATTTCTGTAGGGATACTGCCTAAATTATTGTCTATACAGTACAATCGCTATGGCTAATTAGAGTTGGAATTTATCAGTATTTCAGTATTGATCCGTATGCTACATGCACTTACACAATATTTTTTTGTCAAGATTAAAGATATTTTGTATGAGCATTGAAAATATAAGCTTAAATAAGTTTAAATCTGCAAATAAGTTGGTATTGTCCATCAAAATTTCATTTTAGTCAGAACCACACATCTGCAAGCACATGTATGCGAAGATACTCGCAATGACCATGTTTAGCAGGTAATATTGGCAATGTTCTCATTAGTTTAGTCATAAACCAAATTATTGGACATAATTAAATGTTGCGCAGATGATGTAGCTAGATGAATGATTAAGTGGTAGTAGCAGGGTAAAAGTCAGGGGATCACAAAGTCAGTGGGATTCATCCTCTGGGGACCATGAATGTCTTTACATAATTCCATGGCGATCCATCCAATAGTTGTTGAGATATCTCAGTCTGGTCAAACGTGGTGGACAGACCTTACTATCTAGTGCTTGCGTGGCCAAGAACTGATGTGAACACAACTTGAACTTTAGTGTTAATGACATAATTAGATGTCTTAATGTCCATTTCAATTCAAACTTGAGACTGTTTTTTTTTGGACAACTTGACGTCAGCCAAATTGAACGCAGCCTGCAATAAAAATGTCAGACTCTATAATATAGAGTTAATACTCTGACAAATGCTCTGATGACACTGTCATGAACAATCGCATTTAACATACATAAGTAAACAAGAAAAAAAGAGAGGACGCTTTATTAAAGGCTGGGTGGAAATGGACTGGCACAGTGGTCATTTAAAGACATTTGTGTGACATTTGTTTCTTTCATACTTCTATGTTTCAAACCTGCCAAACCGTGACAGGAGGTAGATCAGCCAAGCAACTTTGTTGAGACTTTGCGGGTGTGTGTTGTCTTTTAACATGTGACTGAATTAAAGTAAAGGCACTACAACACAGTCCAGGTCAGAACAAGCTGAGGGACGAACTCCAGGCTGCTCCGCTCTGAGTGCCAGGTCTCTCGATGAGTCATGTGCAGAACCCGATTTACGACCATTTTCCATTTCATTTCCTGTCTGGATGACCCAGAACCTCTCTGGAGGGTAGTCTGTAACATAGCCCCGCTTCAGTTTGGACTTCATTTGTAGACAGGATGTTTAACCGGACTCCTGGAGAGGGGGAGCCCTTCTGTGATTTCCCCCCAGGTGGTGCATCGGTGCATTGACGCGATGAAAACCCCTCACCAACACTCAACACTGAATGTGAGTAAAACCCTCATGAAATCTAAGGTCATTTTCATGGTTTCCCTGCAGCTGAAGGATTACATGATCCTCTGTGGGTCCGGGAAATTCTCTGGCCTCTTAGCCCTCTGAAACACTGATCTGACTTATTGGGGCTGAAAAGAAAAACAATAAAACTGTTTCTCCCAGTTGCTGAAAAGCTCATATTTTGGTCAAATGCTTCGGTTACGGGAGGCCTTGATGATTTTGCTGAGATACATCTTTACTGTCACAATGTCTTTCAGATCTATTTCCTTTGTCAATTCAGCAGTGCTCTGTATGATGGACATTCCAACTGATAAAACGGTGAACCGATAATACAAGACAGCGACGGTCAAACAAGAACATGCTGTTTTTCACTGTTAGGTCTTGCCGTACAACACCTGATTAGTTTCACAAACCTTTAATTCCCCTCCAAACTTTTAATGAACTTATCGGTTAATTTGCCTTTGTGAACATTTTTCAGCCCCTATGTCTACCACAGTTTCCTGACATCATGAAATTATTTTTCACTTCTTCAACTTAATATCATGTTCCGTAGAAGCTAAATGACAGCATGTTTGGGGGCGTAAAGGCTCAGTTACAGGACAGCGAGCACTGCCACCCACAATATAACTGTGCATTTGCAGCCACCACAGTGCAGGAATTACACTTGAAAAGCCTACAAGCGGAGCAATGACGGAGACTTAGAGAGATAAAGGCTGCCAATAACATTGTTTTAATGTTTTATTGGCACAGACTACCAATTTTCAACATACCTCTCTCCTCAAGTGCTCATTAAAGCTAAAATTACACCAGTTAAAGGCTTATAAACCTCCGTATCACAGCAGCTTGACAGTGAAAGCCATTCCTGTTTCCCTGGACAAGCCTCCACACTCCGATGATGGAGCAACACTCAGATCTAGAACCACTGAGCCACAGCTATACTTAACTGGGAGAACGATGACAGTGATTATCAGATTTTCCATCGTCATACCTGTGCTAGCGGAATCCCTGCCACGCCGTACACACCTGCCCCAGCACAGGTAAATACGACCCTCCTGCAGTGCAACAACTCTTCAACTCAAATGACAGAAGCTTCCACGCCATTAAGGGGTTGTGGAAATAGCTGAGCACTGGGCCGGAAAATGGTTTTCCATTCTTGGTATGGGGAGAGCTTTCAGGAACTGTTCTTGTCCTCCTCTACGCATTGATTACACTTTCAGTGTATGAAAGAGCTTGCTGACTATGCTGACTTAACCAGTTTTGTCTATGTTTCCTCTGCCCTCCAGCAGTCCAACACAAAGGTCATGGTTGGAGTCATGAGGTCACCCCCAAACCCTTTACTGACGCCTCATTGGACTCGAAGCAGGCCAAGCTGATCCGACGGAGGCAGACAGTACAGCGATGGCAATAGGTGCATGTAATAGTATTGGAGAGCAGTCAACCAATGCATTATAGAGGTAATGAAGTCTGGTTTAGTTTATTGGTCCCCGTTAATAACATGTAGTGGCACAGTAAATAGGGTAGCATTCGACTGTGTAACTAGGTTATTAGTAAGAAATTAAAGGACAACATACTTTATTGTTATTTATGCCTTTTTTAATCTATATATTTGTTATTTCATTGTTGATAATGCAGATTGAATAAAAGCTTATGCTCAAGAGCTACTTTAAAACTATTACAACCCCTTTCAATCTTGTTCATTGAAAAATTGCAACAGAATTCTATTGGTGTGAGAGTTGTTGGTATATTTTAGGCCATAATTTAGGCCTAATTTTAGTATAATAATGTAGGTCAATATCAGGAAATACTACAATTACAATGTGCACTATTCTTCTTTTTATGTTGAGAGAAAATGGGCCCTCCAAAGTTAATCATTTTTGAAAATTGCTTTGAGGGAATTGGAGCGTTTTCAACTGAGGGAAAATGGGGCCTTTCCGAATTTGATAATGTATTTGAGGGAACATAGGACTGTTTCCAACAATAAGGGAGCATAGGGCTTAGGGAGCAAAGGGGATGAGGAAACGATACTTATAGCATTGACATTGGAGAGGGGTTTCAACCTTCTCATCTAATTTGAAAAAGCATTTTTTCCAAAATGCCAAACTGTTCCTTTAATCCCTGTTAACAGTCAGAAGTCACAGACGTTTTCTACAATCTCTTAAATCACAGCATCAAGCAGCCAAGTGTGTCAATTATACCTTCGGTTTTGAATGCATTTAAAGCTGTTCTCAGATGGTATCAGTATCTGCGTAGTGGTGTAAGTGGTTTGTTTTGCCTGAGAACAGGCCTTCTCCCCTGTGCTTCATGAGGTCATTGTATCTGAGTTACTGTACAGTCCGCTCAGGGTCACGGGCCGGTCCAGCTCACGCTGAGGCCCTCATGTGACTGTTGCTGTTGTTCTGGGATCCAGCCGTGCCGGCCCTCAACTGCTCAAATGTTGACAACTCCAGAGAAAAATCTGGAAAGAGAAACAGGGGGAGTGGGAGGGGGAAAGAAAGAGATTACAAGAGAACAAGAGAGAGAACAGAAAACGAGCGAGAGCCAGCGGAGTCTAAATCTTGTCCGGTTGCGGTTGCCATGCCAAGAGCTAAACAAGAGTTTTATCAGTTTTTGGGGTTGAGATTTATTCTGGTGTCAGGAGTTTCTGCCTCACAAATCAGTGCATGGTTCAGCCTGAGGATGGCCATGGTGCGTGGAGCATTTGCTGGCTAACAGGCCCATTAATTCAAGTAGACTCTGAATAAAAGCCACTGAAAACACCATGAAACGATGTCAGTGTAAACTCTCTGACAGCAGGCCAGTGTTCTTCCAAAAGCTTGAGAATTTCTAAAGAACTCTATGGATTGAGTTAAATTAAACAAAAAAGTGATGACAAAAGCCAATATTGGGCCCTTTGAGGTATCAGGCTGTACCTTTTACTTGGAAAAGACTTTCTTCGTTTTTTTTTCCCCATGCCTTAAGGCCACCGACTCATCTCGTATGTGTTTTAAAATAGTGCCGCTGGACACCACTCCCTCTGCTCTAACCACTATGGAGTGAGAACAGGCGTCGACGGACTGCCTCCTACTGCAGTGATAATACCTGCAATAGCCACAGTCACATATATCTGACAGATGGCTGCTGCACTGTACTCATCTCTCCTAACATGTGTAACTGCTCGTATAATTCTCACCTCTTTTATGATAATTGTACACATTTAGCCCTACCACAGAGCTTTTGTCTGAAGCTTCCATGGCTACGGGCGCTCCTCTGCTGAAACAGTAAAGGGATCAATGCCTCGCCGTACTTCATGCCAATATTTGTACTGACCTGTTATAATTTACCCTTCTCTCCGTCCACCTCCTCCTCCTCCTCCTCCGTATGATGTATGACTCCTTTCCACATGCGAGCAATCTAATTCATCACCTATTAGCCAACCAATACAGAATCCGTGGCTCCAATCACAAATCCTCAGTCTCACGGATCCAATTCTGTAAAACATGGCAGCAACTTCGCGGATTGGCCCCTGGACACGTATCAAAAAACATAGGAATTGTCTAGTATTACGATAGTACGGTGGCCAGACGGATCTGACAGACAGCACCAATGGGGCACTTCCAAACCGAGGTACATTATTGCTAACAATCAGCCAATCAAGACAGCTTCTTGGTTCTCCGTCAGGTACTTGTGCAATAAGAATCCTGGCACCAAAAACAGAAGCTACAGCATCGTAGGGAGTTGGGGTTCCCTGGGAAAGCCAACCACATCTGCATCCCTGAAGTGTGTAAAGTTCATGCTGACAAAATTCAATCCTTGCGTTCAAAAGGATGACTTTAGAGTAGGGATGCCCCCGAAACTCTGTTCTAAATGGGAACCGGTTCCAATGATTGGACACACTCACTGTGTCCACTGATCAATCTGGTTTAAAAAGCTTGCATCCTCTATGCAGAGGTCCTTGATTTCAGAAAAGGAGTTATATCATCTGTCAGAGAAAATATGGGAATGTATAGAATGGATGGCAAGTAAAAGTGAAGTGCATCTTTGCTTGGGTAAAGTGTGGATTCTGTAAACATGAGATCACATTTTTAACATATTCCTGCACACAGCTCTTATGTGGATGGTGACCATGCAAAACAAATGGAACATGTGTTGGCTCCGAATCTCATTGGCTGAACTTTAATTCTGTCAACAATAACCTGACATCCTCCATTAACATTGGTGAAACTAAACACTTGCTACAGGATTAATAACTGCATTTATTCCATAGTGTAAACACACTTAGCCTTTGCACCGCTTCGCTGACGTGATAGAGTGGGTGAGGGAAGAAGAACATGAACGTGGCAGTCCCTGGACACCAGGAAAACACAGCAACACCAATCGCAGCCTGCTAAAGTCACTCCCTAAAATTAGGGAGAGCTATACTGGTGCAAACACAGATGCAGATTTCCAAGCGGCTGCTGCCAGAAAGCAAGGTGTATGAGGAAGGTTATTCTGGCCAGAGGTGTTTCAACTATCTGAGCATTACTGGGATATCGAAGCAAAAGCTTTAATACGCTTTCGTTTGGTGCATCACGGAATATCTTCCAAAGCATCACTTCAGATAGAAACATGCTCACTTCCAGCTATTAAAACATACATCTTTGTGAGTGCAGCAGCTGATTTCTTTGAGTTAGAATGAGTCAATTGCAGCTTGCATGGACCTGCTTTGGAAACCCAAGGAAGTCCCTTCCCATTTTCAGGGTCCGGAAATAGGCTCCTCCAGGGGCTGTAGGTGCCCCGAAAGAGAGATAACTATAGCTGTGTCAATTGTTAAAGGAAGGGAACACTCGGGGAGGGTTAAATAGGCCATACTCAAAGTTGAACTTGAAACCCTGAGACGCTGAAGTGCAGCCGTCTGCTTTTTAAAAGCATGAAGAAAAACCTGGGAATGAGACTATTTTCCATCATAAAGTAAATGCATGCTCAAAGTATGTGGCAAGGTAGAGAGGCCAAAAAAAACAAATTCATGAACAGAACAGGCAGATTGATCATGCAGAGGTCACTTTGTCTGCACAAAAACCTCCTATTTTCTTTTCTCCGTCGGCCTAGTTGATGTCTTTGTATTTACTTAGCCAGCTGTCTCCTGTGTGCCATTTGCATTGTTGTCCCGAAAGGTCACTATATACGTTTACTGTCACATGATGTTGCATAGTTCCCTCAGTTCATTTGCCCGGCACACAATTACAAGTTCAGTCCAGATTGTAATTGGTTGATTATTCCCCTTTTTATCAAGGGATACCAGTCTTGTACTGTTTTCTGTCTCGCATAATAAAAGAAGACACAGCGCCGAGTTTGCCAGCAATGAAACCAGCCGTACATTATTACATTTTAGACATGTTATTATAAAGAAACGTGCTTTCGTGTTTGCCTGCTGAGGGAATGTGCTGTCAACTTAACTGCAATAGGTCAGAATTATTTAGTTCGTATGTAAAACACATGATTGATGTGATCCCCCTTTTAAAGGAGACAAGCAGACATGCAGTGTCAAAGGTTTTCATAAGAAGAGGAATTATTTGCTCTTAGACAAAAATGGCTGGCTCACATCAGTGAGAGAGAGCAGACCTGCTACAGGAGAGCTGTGGGAATGGAAGAGCAAGTGGCTGTCCAGGAAAAATGTAATGGGTGCCTGTCTGAACCGTACGGTATGCTGTAACGCTACACACACTTCTGGTAAAAGAGGATGAAATCCCACAACATACTGTTGGTTCACGACAGCATCAAACAGAAACAAAGCAATACTTCAAAATGACTTCAAAATTGACAATATAACATTGAAATAAAAGGCTTTGCTGTCATTTAGTGGTTTCAGTAGATGACCTGGTCAGATTTTTAGCCAGTCTAGCCACGTAGCTCTGTTTGTCAGTCCCCCACTTTGATCCACAATGACATCTCAACAACTAAAGGACGGATAACGATGTAATTTTGTAAAGACAGAGAGGATGAATTCTACTGGAGCTCTTTGTCAGCTTTTTTCTTGATGAATGACTTATTCCCAAAAAAACTATCTATATCTCTGGTTAACAACAGATATTAAATTTGAGCTTTTGTGTAATACTTTGTGGAGAAACTCGGTTTTACAGATCTATTGATTTAACTCAACTAATCAATAGGTCGACATGGTATGAGGCTCACAGAGCCGCTTGAATGGCTGTAGACTCGTGGTCTTATAGCTACAGTAGTCAAGCAGCAGCAAAACATACTTGACATGAGTGTGCATCATTGTTAAGGCGGAGAGTACAATCTTAGCAGGGATTTCCCGTGCTTTTTTTTGTTCTAACCGTACTTTCACAGAAGCAGAGTGATGAGGTGATGCTAAGAGTGTGGAGCCATTAGCGGCTCAGCAGACTGGCTCCCTGGGCTCTGAGGACCCAGCGTTAAGAGTCCAGCTGAGGACTGCTGCCTGCTCCACTGCAGTGCTGTAGCCAGCAGAAACTTAAGACTAAATAGTCAAACCTTTTGCAACAAAGTCAGCCGCTGTCAGATAGATCTTTGTGATTTAAAACCAATTGCTCAATAGATGAGTTGTTCTAAGCATAACTCCTGATATCTGTGGTATATTAATTTGATTTGGTTTGGATCTGTTCTTAGTTCAAAAGAGGATTCAAAACTCATTTGAATTGTGCAGTGCACATTAAGTAAGTAAACTCCTTTCATCTTGTCACAAAATCAGAAGAACTGTTCCATTTCAGTGTTTCCCATTAAGTACATCCATCCATGATCCGTAACCGCTTATCTTATTCAGGGTCGCAGGGAGGCTGGAGGTGATCCCAGCTGACGTCGAGCAAAGGCGCTTGCATGCCATGTACTGTCAATTGTAAGTTATAGGAAAATGTCCAGGTTTAGACCGTGCTGTCCTCGTGTGGCTACACAGAGTCGTTTCTCAGACATCACAGAAACATGGAAACCCCCCCTTAGCATAAAGTCAACAGGAAGAGAAAGTTTCCCAGGATTCCTCATACCTTCCAACCTCTCTGTCTGTGTGTGTGTGTGTGTTTAGTCTGGGAGAGGTGTGGAGCATGAAGTAGGAATCACTCATGACTCATTGGTGAAGTTTAGCAGTTGCCCATACGTCTGATTTGTAACAGTGTATCCACTCTTGAGGGCGTGATTCATCTTATCCTGTGAGCCGAGAGACTGTAAACAGAATTTGGTTCCTAAAGGATGACTGATGGTAAACACAGAAGGGCTGAGCAAATTTATTTAATGTGATCGGGGGTAACGTTTTCAAATGTATTTATTGTTGAGCAGTGGCCGCAAAACACGGACCGACTAGTATAGTATAGGCCCTGAGAGCTCAACACACAAACGCCTATTATGAAAAGACACAAGCAAATAAAGAAACCATCTTCACCAAATTTACATGCTCTGCATTTAAAAAAAAAAAAAACAGCAAATAGAGAAAACACAACCAAAACGCGCTTCATTTGTTCATCAGTTAACAATTCAGTAACTGCTGCCCCTTCCCTCATCACAGAAGAGGTTGGTATACATTTAAAAATATTCATAGTGTTAAGCTGCAACTGTAAAAAAAACAACTGCTTTTCATTTTGGTTGTGTTTTCTTAATTTGTGGTGCAGTGAGCTCTCTAGGCCACCATTGATAGGACATCAGACATTTTCCTTATGTGTTGCTTTGTGCTACTCAGAACCCTTACAAAGTGTTACTGTGAACACCAAGATCTGCTAATAATAGAATATTTAAAATATGAAGTGCATTTCTAGATACGTACAGTTATGTACTGAACATCACCGATTGATGCAAGGGTGGACTTTTTCTCTCAAGATGTTCAGGGTCAGAAGTATACTCCCAAAGCTGAACAAACAACCATAAAAAGATTGCAGTGAGACAAAAATCCAATATCTGCGTCGCAAGAATCTTGTTTCGCACATGGAGAAGCTTTGGCCAGCAATGCATTCACTACATGCCAGCAGAAACACATAGAGTAAGAAGGGACAGCGAGTTCAGCGAGTTCAGCGAGTTCAGCATTTCCAGAATTTCAGCTCTATATGGATTCAGTAAAAACACTTTCATATCACCAGAAAACCCCAAACCTCCTTTTTAAATGACTCCAGAGTCTCCCAGGACTGAAAGCAGCATGGGAAACTTTCTCACTCTGAGTAAAGACAATCAGCATTTCCATGACTGTGAAGAAGAGGCGGATAATCTCCCAGTGATGTACTGTAGTGTGTGTAAGAGACAAAGTGAAGATGTGAATTGTCATTGAAGGATAGATTCACAGCTTTTCAGGTCTACCTTAGTCAGGTGACCATTGGAACGTCGAACAGGTTCCGCTTGCTGTAACCATTAATCCTGTCCAATGTAAACGATAGGTGGCAAAATTCAGCCATCGTTTTGTGCAACAATACATTCCAAATTTCAGCTGAAGTTAATGTGAGGCTTTAGCAGTTTGAGAAAAGTATTTTTATAGTTTAAGTCTTTTTAGTATAAAATTCCCTCTACGTGTTTCTTAGGATAATCTTTCCATGCTGAGCTATGATAGATACACAAATATGGAATTCTGTATTAAAAAGGCTGTGACGTTTTAATGTTTCAAAAATAAAAACAATTAGCTCAATCAGCCAACTTGCCACTGCTGTTGAAATCTGCCGGCAGTTGCAATTTCACCCAACAAGTTACTGACTATGAGAAGCCTGCTTTAGTCTGCCTCTGTCTGTAACTAAGGGGGGCCTTATCATGAGAGTCATGGACCATACTGACACGTTAGTCTCATATCATGAAAAAAAACACTCACCTATTTGGTGAAACCTTGTATTTCCATATTTTATTTTAATGTTTTCAGTAAAGTCAAAGTATGATTACTGCTTATTGGTTAAAAAAACATCATACCACCTTTTTCAAACCCATTGATTCCCTAAAACTCGTTCTGTCATGAAGCTTTTTTTCCTGAAAAGCTCCCATTTTGGAGATGCAGGGTTTTTACAAGAACAGTAGCCACAGGTGGACCCTCTATCTACCTCTAAGTGCAACCTGCAGCCTCAAACATGACCACCGAGTAGAATTAGCACTCGTGAAAGCCTTTAAAAAGTGTATATCACAAGTGTAACCAACTTGGTATTTGCTGCAGGGATAATGTGCTGCATTGAGAAGTGTTTTAGTTTACTTACTGTAGATCAGCAACAAGGAAAAAAGAAAGAGCTGCCACCTTCAGTGACTTGACAATGTCTCCAGTGATGTCACCTGAAGGAACTAAACAGCAACGAGAGAGCAGTTAATCTACGGAATGACACAACATCATAAATATCAGTTATAAAAACCCCACTGGCATACACCGCCGCCCCGCTAGTCATCAATAATTTAACACAACAGAGAGTTTCAGCAGGAAAGGAAGACTTTTCTCTCCTAATGATCAACAGATAAACAAAGCCGTGGTGGTAATTGGAAGTTTATGGCTGTGTGGCTCCAGCTGAAAGTGTGAAATATGACAGTGTGTGTGTGTGTGTGTGTAGCTTTGTGTTTTTCTATTTCCGTCTGCTCATATTTAGGTGTCACTGTAACACCCTACAAGGCCGGTGGCAGTGTGTGTTGTACTCCCTTGGCATGTCGAGTCGGCGTGGCCTCGCACAAATGCAGCAGCGTTTTCCAGACCCATGGGCTGCATGGCAGGACCAGACACTTCACACATTAGTAAACACATTAAGACCCAAGGTCAGCTGCTTGACGTCAGCCTCCTCTTCGCTACTCCGCTGCTTGGAAACACAGGCGTGCACACACGCATACACACACACACTCGCACATAGTACATCACCGGGGCATAATGTGTTCACTTTATACTGTAAATATGCCCTCTAATCCTGTGTCTTTCCCTCGGTCTCTCGCTCACATAACCCCCCCCCCCGTCATTCTACGTATGACGGATGGCATTTATCTGTGTGTTGTCAATGGCTGATGAGAGCGAGCAGGTTGCCATAGAAATGACAGCTTTCATAGATTTAGCAGAGTAGCAGGCCAGAAATCAGTTACTGTGAAACTGCAGCCAGTCAGAAAAAGGAACTGATTCCAGTGAAACGAAGCGACTGTTGCTCTGAACTGGATTGAATGATATGAGGGCAATGCTACATTGAGATTTATTGCACACTCCAGATTTAATTATTGCTTGAGTCCAGATGTTGATGCTCCTCACTGAGCAGGCCATTGTGCTTTTCAATCCTTTCTCCATTCCCAGTTACATCCTTACGATTTTGTTTATATCAAAGCCCCATTTTTGATATCAGTCATTTTAGTTTCACTCTAACCATTGCTAATTGTCTCAGTATATGTTACAATTCATAGCTGGATTGGTCTGCCTTTCCTGTGAAATCTGATTTTGAAAGCGAACTGAAAGACCCCACTGCTCAATATAACTTATTACGTATTGCTTTATCGCAGATTATTTAATGTAATAAAAGACTTTCACCAACTCTGTTTACAACTGGAGAAATATTAGCTGATGTCAGTTAGCTATAAACATGCTAACAGATTAGCTTAGTGGTAGCCTGGCGATCCACGTAGGACTCTCGCCTTGTCAAGGTCAAAGTCTGTCAAGTCTCCCGCCAGTATTTGGTTATGAGTTCAATATTAGCAAAGATATAACAAAGATGCAGCATTACAAACTCCACCAATGGCTTGAAGTGGTATTCACTTCATGTCTCCTAAGTGGGCGTGGTCATGACATGCTCGGACAAAGAAAGGTCTGGAACAAAGTTCATTTTCCTAGAATTTTTCTGTCTGTAAAAGGCCATTTCTGTGTCAGAATGTTCTGTAGGTATGTGGTTTGTGAAAATTGGGTCCAATATTGACTTGGCTTGATAGCGACAGAATCGCTCATGATCTGTGTTCCCGTTTACTTCTCCCTCTGGAGCTAATGGACTCAGGACCTGCTGCTAGTCTCGTAAAGGAAAGGTTCAGGGGTGAAACCCATGTGACACAGGAAATTGATTAATAATTATAAGCGTAATTTCAAACAAAACTCTAGAATCTAAATCATTACAATGCACTGACCATTACCAGCGACCTCAAGTGTTTCCAAATCAAACAAAACTAAAATCCTGAGGATTATAACTTTAATGTATGAAAAGCTAATCCCTGTATAGACTTGAAAGGGGACTCTAAAATGTTTATGGTGGAGAGCTTGGGCTGTGTCAGCTTGGATTTGCAGTACTTACAATGAATTGACCCAGTTTCATGGCAAAAAAAAGGCAAAATAACATCCATAGAAGCTTCTCAAACCTCTCCTTAATCTTAACACACTTCTCCATATCCTCAGTACCTTCCAGACACTCATTCATAGCTTTCATTTGAATCCTTCTTGTGTTTAGCAAAAATGATAAAATGAAAAAAAAAATAAGAACAAAGATTGTTTGTGAAGAAACCTCATTGTGTGGTGATACAAGGAAACAGTTTTAAATATGGTGGTTAAATTGAAATGCTCACATCTTAGATCAAAACTTCAACTGCCGCAGCATTGTAAACTCAGAATTTACTCTACGGTATTTAAGCTGCTCTGTGACCTCATCCAGCTAGGCAGGACAGTTCTGGCTCTGCACTTCCAATTTCACACCCTCTCATGGAACAATATCAAATGTGTGCAAAATATCTGGGTCTCGGCATGGCTTTGTGTTGACGGCATGAAACTGACAAAGGCACAAATGCTTATCTGTACTCACAAAAATAGTTAAGTTCTTAGCAGATACAGCAAAGTGAATTTATATATCAAATTAAATGAATGTGAATTTAGTTTTCTGTTTACAAATATTTGCTAAAAGTGTGTTTTTGGGAACTTTATCAAAGCTTTTTCCACAATTTTGAATCTGTAGAAACTTGTAAAATATTTTTTTCACTGAATTCACGCCATACAAATGTTTAAGTTTAGATTATCGAAAAAGAATAGGAGTAGAACAGACATTGAACTGTTTTCCGTGGTCATTTGACAAGTAAAAAAGGAAATTGATGATTGTTTTTAATCGTTATGGTGACAACACGCGTCACTGGGGCCGTAAAGTGTTGTTACACCTCGCTGGGAAAATAGAGCGAACGCAGCCCCGGAGATAGCAAGCTAGCTGGTTGTCCGCTCAGTGGCTAGTTAGCTTGCTAATTCCACCATGTTACTTTGGTTGCATAAGCCGAACAAAGTTGGCCCTCATCTGGCGCTAACAATGTGCTTTCCTACGCTGTGTGGAGGAATGATTAACTCATTTACTCTGGATCTCTATGGTTTGTAACGTTACTTCATGACGTTAGTCATTACTGCAAAGCCTCACCTAAATGAGTCCGTGACTTGCCATTAGTTAGATTTAGTTTACACGTGAGTTAGCCCGCTACGACGGCTGCAATGGCAACAGTAAACATAAAAATGGACGCCGCTCTTAACCATCCTGCGACGTGGATTTGAGTTGCAATGTCTGTTCAACATCTTTTCTATTTCTGTGGTCCCAACAAGGCCGTATACGCACGCTCTATATATTTACAGATTTATATCCAGAGGTTCACAGCCACGATGCTGCCATCACAGAAGCTATTTCAGAGTGTGCATCAAGCTTTGATGTCAAATTGTTTGTTCCATCATGCACAAACACACCATGTCCAGTAAGAACAAAAGAAAAGAACATCAGAGCTGGCTGGAAACAGTCTTGATAAAGTTACAGTAATAATGAACACTGGTAAAAGCTGAGAGCTATCATTGTGTTTACCCTCGCCATCATCTGCTCACCAGGTCGCATAACGAGCAGCTATTTACATACGACGATCAACTTAATGTATGAACATTTGTGTTCACTTTAAAATGTTGTAAGGCTGCAGGAATGAGCCAATCTTAGACGTGATATTTACTTGGTAAATAAACACAAGATGTAAGCTTGCAGGCTCGCTGAGTCATTTTCAGACTTTGTCAGATGTAAATGATCGGAGCAGCACAATCATTCAGTGATTTATCTCCAATAGTGAGAGCATGCCTCTTCCTGAGGTCTGTAGTTTGTTGGTCTTACCATTTGGTTTACACGTTGTGGAAAAAACGCAAAGTGATAAATAAGCAAAAATAGAACTTGTAGTGACAAAGAACATCATCTAAGTCCAGAGCAGAAATTGTCTCAGACAGTTCAAAGCCATTGCGCTCGCTAACAAACGTTTTCTAGCTCTCCAAGAAACATGGAAACCACATGAGTGGCTGCACTGCTACCATTTAATCCCAGAATTCATCTGCGTTGCATCCATGCCCACTGACTCACCTCTACTCACTACTCTATATATTTAAAAAAATCCCCAGATGCTAATCATCTCTTCTCTAATCAGAGTGTGTTTCTATTACTTTCACAAATAAGCTATGCTTATGAAATACAAGCCTTTGTTGAGCAAGATCGTGATCCCCACGGCTCATTGGTGTCACTTTTATGTCCTTGCTCAGAGTATTGATAACATCTGGCAGCGTCCAACCCACCAAGGCACAAAAATTTCTTCTGTTGGGCTTTACCAAATAACAGTTATAAACAAGACTCTATTACCATTCCAGCATCCCAAAGCAAAACAACATGCTGAAGCAGCAGAAACACTTCACAGATGTTTGTCATGATGTGTAAGAGACTGGCTACATTGTATGATCGCTGTGTTGCTTAGGACAAGGACCACAAAACCTTTTATGTCAGACTCAATGGCTTCTGATGAGTCATGACTTTGAATGTCTCATGTACGAAACAATATTATTACGTACTAATCATGGAATCTGTTGGGTTACACCAGAATGTACCCCAACACATGCTAAATGACTTAGCCATTACAAATAATTTCCATATGAACACAATTTTCACTTAGGCAATACTTTCTCACATTCCAATATTAGTGTTTGCACATATTTTGGGGGCAATAGTTCACGTGTTATTTTGAAGCTGTCGCTGCAAAAATAAAAACTGGTGCGCAGCAGTAACAGATGGATGTCTGTCTCTCTGTCTTGTTACATGGCGTCGAGTAACTTAGCAGCAGCACTGGGAGTCATACTTGTTTCCAGTCCCGATCTCTGCAAGTACCTCTAATTATTTCTGCCACACCGAGAAAATGACAGGATGTACCGCACATCATGTAACAGTGTCCCAGGTAGGGAATGTTCAGACTCTTGTTCTATCATGGTCATTTGCTGATGACCAACAGGGTCTTGGACGTCACAGGGTATCAGTGGATCCTTGAGGGGTTTTACTATACTGGCCTCACTGCTGTGTACTAGCTGTGCGGGAAGGAACTAAATCCTGTGAGACAAATTCATATTAAGGCACACGGGTGTGTGGACAGCTGCTGGAAAGCGCTCTGAATGTCAGGCCTGCCAAAGAAAAGAAAACAATACAATTTAGCTATTTCTTTCTATTTCACCAATTTATCCATTAAGTCATCTACTTTTGTCTAATTATTTCAGATGTTTATCCCCTCTTCACTTACTATTTAAATTATTTATGCAAATATTTTGATTTTTCCAATTGAAAAGTCGCTAGATTACTCCATGTGCCGTTTTGCATATAGATGATGCTATTACGTAACTTGCACTAACAGCACTTAAATCAGCAGGTGGCAAGCACATCACAGGGGTTTTTGCATATAGCCTAAACTGTACATACACTGCACTGCTACGTTCATACCACACTACTGGGCAGATTATTTTACTCAGAGACAGCCTGATTAGTTAGAGAAAACTGATTGAATAAAAGCTCGACTTACAACAAGCTGCGCTGAAAGCAACGCAACTGAGTAGACAGTAGCTGTGCAATGAGGTAATAAGCTAATGGGAAAAATATTTGGAATACATTTAGTGTATTTATGAAAAATAATGAAATAATAAAATAGCTATAACTTGATGATTCTGTCTAGGCCAACAGAGCCTAGACAGCATTCACACCATTTTGAATGCAAGTTGGATAGTTATTTTCCGATATGTGGAGATTAATACATTTTTTTTTTTGTTAGTTTTATCGTAATTTTTTGGAAAAACTGGAGGCCAAGAAAAGTCTTTACAGGGCTCAATGGCCAAAATGTGGCCATAACTGAAAGCATATTCTACTTTAGACCCCGCACAGCATGTCATCCTTTGAAGCGCAGCTGTGAACCAAGGTTTTTTTAAATATGGAGGAGGGAGGCTCGCCCCGAGCCATGAGGTCCATCTTGGGGTTGCACATTTACTGTGCAGGAAACCTCCGCTGCCAAGGCCTACAGTTTGTTTACCCTGTGGCCGCTTAAACATACTAAATGAATCCATCATTGTCTTTATGTGGACATACGGAAAATTATTACAACAATATATGCATTCACATAGAAGAGCAGGTGCAAGTAGACTCACAGACACTCATGTACACACATGCTCACCGATAAACTAACATTTCAGTCCAAGAGAAACAGTCGGGTCTCTGTATATAGGTGTGGGGCTAATAGATTGCTCCTTGTGGACCAGCACATCAAACATTCCCATAAAGGCAGAATTTGGGGAATGCTCCATCGAACATTGACAGCACATTTCCAAGTCTGTTTGAGCCTGCCTGCGCTGGAGAGAGGATGACAGGATGCGGGCTTAGCAGGGCTGGCTCGGGCTGAGGTTTACTGTAAAGTTTATGCGAGTGTGTGAGCAGGTCTGTGTGTGAATGTTGCAAGGTGTGGGACACTAATATGTACCTTTACTGAGTGTAAATGTTTTAGAGGCATCTTGTGAAGCAGGCTGAAAGCATCTTTGACATAATTACACTGTCAAAGCTAAAGAGGACGTTCCCTATGAAACGAGGACTGGCAGGTCAGCCTGAAGAGTGTAAACCAAAAATGGGAAGTTGTTGACTAAACATCTGAGTGCGAGCGTCTGTCTGTGTGTGTGTTGGCATGTTTGCATGTGTTGGGAAGTGTTTTCTACAGTAAGCAGGCCAGGGCTCACCAGCGGGGTTGTTAGTATAGATGATTGATGACCTGATGGAATTAGTTGTAGAGCTAAGTTTGAAAGCTTGTTGGAAATCAAATACATATCCTGCTGTATTCAAGCTGTCACTGGCCTCTATGTGCTTTGTCTTTCCATGATAGCTGAAAAAAATACCAACATATCGTTTTACAATAGATTCAGAAAAGAGTCTGAGCTTTTCGTTTGCCAAATAATTGTGGCATTTACAATCTGTTGTCATATTATTGTTGGGTCTGGTCCCTTTGGTAAAGGCTGATCATTTATTTCAATAAAATTATAATATGAAGTAATTGAATAATAAGTTCTTACTGCTTTTGCCAAATACTACAACTTCTAGTATTGCTACCACTACCAAAACTGCCCCTCAACTACGTCTACATTCGGTATCTATAATACATCCTCTCAAACTTATGATGAATTCATAAGTTTAGGGCTGGTACCTGTGGGTGCCATACTGTTGAACAGCCTTCTCAAAAGCACCACCACTTTGGTGAACGTGGTGAACAACACACCTGTTTAATATCACCTATAGCATCATCACTGTTAGCGTTTTAGCATGCCAATGTTAGCATTTAGCTAAATCACTGCAGTGTTTAAGTAGTCTCACAGATCCACTAGCATGCCAGATATCTTTTTCTGTTATTGTTGGCTGTTACATACATGTCAGTTCAGCCAATTATATCATTTTGGGTTATTATTTTAAACATTTCATAAGAAAAGTGTCAGACTCAGTGTCAGACTCAAGTTACACCTGCAGTGGAGCTGCCTCTGGGGACGGGCAAGTAAATCAATTCCAATCCCAAATGCTACTCTGTGAGCTTGGGCAACAGTCCATGAGCCCCCAGGTGATGTTTAATGAAATGTCTGCTGCGTGCACCAGACTCTGAGATGATCCTGCAGTTTGACGTGGCAACCAGGGCACTGGAACTGTCGGGGTTGCACAATGCATCCATCATATGAAAAAACAATCGCGTTTCTGGTGATATTTCCAGTTATTTTTGTTTCAAAATTTATTTTATTTACCTCTCAGGCATTTGTGACAACAAACAATTGACCTGACTACTGATACTTCATCAAGCTGTCGGAGCGACCGTGGAGCCCACACTGTCACTAACTGCACTGCCTGAATAAATATGATCTAATTATTATGAAAACAAAATAGCAATTTCAGAGAAGAGCAGACAGAAAGGTCTACAATACACATTTGAAGGATAAATCCAGGATGTGAAACTGATTCAGCAATGAAAACAGGTTAAAAAGATAGAAGGTAAAGCCTACAGATCACAGTGGTGTAAAAGTGAACCACCACATCAGCTGGCGATCAAAACAGAAGACAATGAAAGTAAGGAACAACAATGTTTCTGTAAAGCCAGGTAGATCTTCACAAGCATGGAAAAGCAAACGCAGCATGAATACCGTCAGTAGCCAGCTTAGCATAGAAGTGCTAACGCTAGTTTATGATGCGCTAATATACTCTGCAAATGTTAGCTCCACAGGTTTTTACAAAGTAACATAATGTTTTAGAAACGTCTACCTCCTTCCAACCTCACCGGCTAACGAGTATCACTATGAAACGTTTGACCATGACGAGCACAAGCCATTGAATTCAAGTCTATGGAGCAGAGCTGGATGGTTGTCGGACCCTGATCAGAGCAGGCCGTTGCTATTGTGTTCTGTGAAGGAGTGCTGACTCATGTTTCAATATCCTGTCACAAAACATAGCAGTACATCGGAACCACCAGCATTCTGATGGCTCTCTGCTCAACTACGACGCCAAACTGAGGGGCAACACAATGATTGTTTCCTTTTGGTAAAATCTCCACCACATTGTTGTGATGTTTAAGACATCTGGTTGCATGCTCAGCTGGTGTGCTCTTGACTAGACTTTGATAGGGTATGAGGAAATGGGAAACAGCGTCAATGTTATATTTCAACCGCAGGGTTGTGAGCGAGACATTGGCGCCGGCCGCCGACAGATTGTGTGCAAACATGACATGTGAGAACGATCACTATATGCCCATCGGCTGTTAGATTTAGCTTTGTATTTAGCGACTTATTTCCCTGTGCATTGTACTAACTGATGTCCTAGAGCAGAGATCTGAAGTCTTCCGTGAACTGATGATAAGATTAGTAGGGGAGATTTATTTTCCCATTATTATCTTGTAATCATAATTTTATACTTGGTAGCTCATCCTTAATTGTCCTTCTTCACATTACACACTGGAGCAAAGGGATTCAAATACTAATTATTAACATATTTGCCTCGTTCATACATTTTTTGCGACATCCTGATTACCATATATTATTTAAATTATTGTTTACAATCAATGCATTTGACAGTATCTGGTCATTGCTTAAGATGAGTCAGAAAGAAATATATTTTTAAACCCCATCCTCAACCAATTAGCATTTGTGTAACACTCCACTAATCTGTAACAGTAATGTTGATAGCAGTACTAGCAATTCACCTTTGCTGAATTAAGCAGACTTTATTCATCCAGATACTGCTAACTCTCACAGACTCCGTCTGATGCAGCTCCTCAAGCTTCACACACAAACACACACACACACTTAAAGACGCTTCTAGCTAATGAAGGTGTGTACCTACAGAACCTTGAGTAGAAATGCCTAATATACTTATATTATAAGTTTATATTTATTGTAAAGTTTAGTTAAGTGGTGTGGTTTCAACTTCAAAGTCATGTTGGAGGCAGTTAGTGCTGTGAAAGGTTAGTGGAAGTGTTTCTTATACTTAGTCTACCCTCATTGGCATACATTGGGTAGACAATTTATTCAGCGTACCTGCTTTATCGTGTTTTCCAACATTACAAGTTTTATTGGAGAAAACAGTTCTGACGACAAAGTGTCACATGTGTTTTTCGGTTTAACTTTTTTACATCTGAGCTTCCCTTGGCTCATCAGTAGACTTTTCGTGGAAGACATGTCGCTGAAAGAAAAGCACAGATGTCAATAATAAAGATCGACACCAGAAAACTTATCAACAGGTTTCATATAGGGCCCTGTCAGTCCCAAACAATGAAAACACGGTTCGCACCAGGTCTCACTGGGAAACTGATTTCGAGAGACTTTCCCAGATGATGAGTGGGACAGTGTCTGGTCAAGCTCTTCAGGTTGCTTATTTACCAACAAAGCCAGAGAGCTGGAATTCAGGCTTATATACAGGATTCAGATTACCCAAATGAAATGCAACAACTTTAATCCTTTGCTTTCAAAATACTGTAATAAGTGTAAAACTACTTTTTAATGCCCTCTTAATTATAACTTCTGAGTCAAAGTGTGTCCAGAAATTGAACTTTAGCCCCTCTTCACTGCTTAAGGTGCCTCTTTTTACTGCAAGCACATGTATTGTTTCTTCAGTGGATTTTCGACTCTGTCCTTACGGTTAAAATACAACAATAAGGAGCATCATATATTTCTCTGCTAATAGTGTTAGCTAATGTTACCGGTTCTTGGCATAAAAGTAGCAGATTTATGTAAATGCGCACAAGATCCCACTGAAAATCAGAGAAACAGCCAACAACAGCTGGAACAAGGGTTGACGTTGCTTACGGTTGACTATCCTTTAAGTTTATCAGAGGAATGAGTCCAGGATTTGGCTGTCAACCATCTAAATCTTTCCCTTAATTTTATCATTTAATTTCATGTTTTTTTGGTACATATAGAGAGTTCTCCAGATACAAGCAGCAGTTTTGTGTTAATGTTAGCTGACATTTCAGACATTTATTGACTCAAAAGACCCAGAGTAAAACTAATTCAAAATCAAGTGCCACAATTAGCATTCTAACTCGAAGGTTGGACTGGACTTCACTAGCTACCCGTACTAAATACACTGACTGCATAGTATATAATATACATAGTACTTTTAATAAACATAACGTGGCATGAAAAAGACACATGGAATGTAAATGTGGCAAAATGTAGAAGGCTATCTCTGCACCGTTGCTGTATGTTAAAACTTCATCATTCAAGATAACACTAAAAACACATCGCTGCGATCAAATGCAATTCACAGTCGCTTTACAGCCGCGATGATCTCAATTCTCTTCCTCACCGTTAATCGCCTCCAAGGAAGCTCTCGTCCCATCCAAGGTTTTAGCAGAGTGTTTTTCATCTTATCAGTATCTTTGCCAAGAAAACGTGAGCCAACATAGAAGGAGAATTGTTCGGTCCCTGGCTATAATTGAAGAAAGATTGTTGAGGCGTTTGATCTGCCAGTAAAGTGTGAAGAGTTAGAAATACAGAATCTACCAGAACTTTGACATTGGACAAGTGCAACATACAAATTACCCAACAATCATCATTGCATGTCTGTATATGACAAAAATACCAAATAACTTAAGAATGAAAGAAATTATTCATTTAATTTAATATTTCTTTAAATTATTATTTATGTAGAATTAGTAAATACTTTTGCTATAGATAGCAATCATTCAATCAATGGCCATGACAGCAATCATTTTATCTTTTGTCACAGTGATTTTCAGGTAAATAGGAGAAATACAGCGTTCATGTAACAAACTAATCTACCAGGAATGTGAGTTTGCTGGACGGCAGTGCACACGGTTCGGCTGCAGCCTTCTGCGTTGGCACCCTCCACTCCCTGGTCTCATTCAGATGAATGAGGAAGCTGCATTTTAGTCCGAACATGACCTTCATCAAAACACCAAATCAGGGATCTTAATAAGATCACCTGTACATCTGTACATGCCAACCAGTCAATCTCAAACTGTCCAATTCCCTCTCTTTCACTAAACCCATGCTTGCTGTTGGAGCCATAATGTGGTTTTGTTGTTTTATTTTGTCTTTGAGGGAAACATGGGGTGGGTTTACACATGCAGTTCTGACATTGAACAGTGGGTGGCACATTAACTTAAAAGTGCATATATGTAAGTGCCTGGTAACGAGGATCAGGTGTGTGTGGATGGGAAGCTAACAGTTTTTGACCGTGTCAAGGTGTCGTGTCAATGTGGCGTGTCAGCCGGCATGTGAGCTAGTTTCAAGGTCTTATAGTATCCTGTAAAGTATCCTGTATTCTGTTACGGTGCTAATATGTATTTGAATAAAAGGATCTAAAGAAAGACAGCGCATTGGACATTGAAATGTTTGTGGAACACGCGTCCGAACAAGTTCTCCCGTTCGCCCTCCAGTGGCTTTAAAATGGATATTTGTCACAAGTCACTACACTTGCTATAGAACTTCTTTATTCTTTGCTGACTGGTAACTATAGCATTGGGAAATCTGGATCTGGATTGGGGATTTTTAACAAATCGAGAGTAGTCGGTTAATTTTAAAGGACAAAAACACATTTAATTACATGTTTGAACGTGTATTTGGTAAACGCTATATGGTCTTTGGCTTTGAAATGCTATACGTCTTGTATGCACTAACGTTGCGGGGTTGGTTTGGGGAGAAATAAAGGTCTGCATTTGGGCTCAAAACAGCATTTTTGTGGTTTTAAGTCGTGAATCAAGCAATATGTGATCCATATGGTGAAAAGTCTGATCTGCTTTTACTTAAATCATTCGTGTGAAAGGTTCAAGACACAAAACCTGGTGTGTCTTGCCTCTGTCCTAAAGTGACCTAATATACTGCTATGATTCTACATGACGAAATAGAACTGTTGTGTCTTTTTCAGGGTGCCCAGCTGTTGTCTGCTTTGTTGTTCAGGCCCGTCCATGCTTTCTATTGCAAACTCTGCTGCTGCTCTGAGCCTGATTATCACTTCGGAGACTGGAGACAGAGGGGATGGATGAAGTATTTTATTGTCATATTGCGAGCGGTGCGACCGCTGTCTACTCTTTACGGCTCTGGCTTCAATGGGGGGGACACATCGGTCAGCATCTAACCAGAACAAGCTGTTTTCCATTGCCTCTGCTCAGGCCAGCACATCATTATTGTGTTTGGATGCAGGCCCTATCACATGTGTGTCACACTCTCTGGATGTTTCATCTGCACTATAGCCGCTGGTGCACTTTGTTCCACAGGCTAGAGAGTCCCTTATTTAGCATTAAGTGCTCCCATGAAAGAAAGGGGGTCGATGAGGTTACGAATAACAGAATATTAGAAGTTGTTTGTGTTTGTGATCACTTCCATCAAATGTTTATAAATTGGATACAGACTTGATTTTTTAAAATATATATCTTTACAGCACATACCTCGTATGATTTGACGATCTTGTACTGGGTGAGTTTTGTACTGAGGTGTTATCTGGCCTACATCCACCAGGTGCTTTGCTGATATAGACAGTATGTTTGAAAGGCCTGTATAACCTGACATCAGACTGAGAAGTTTGAACGGTCATAACTCAATATCATCACACTGTGGGAGCATCACTATTCACTCAACATGAAATATCAACATCAAAGAACAGGCGGGAAGAATCACTGTTTAATAAGAACGGCATCTTGTTTTTTTTAACTTTTATTTATTTATTCTTTTTTTCATTTATTTATTTTACTATGGAACAGAGTGAAGTGGTTACAGCAGAGAGGCGTACTGGTTAGAGGTGTCATGCAGTGTGGAGTATGAGATCCATGTGGACATAACCAAGACCATATGAAAGCATATGGATCTTATGTTTCCTCGGTCAGATAATGTGGTAACGCAATGTTTTCATCAAGGAACAATTACAGAATCACGCTTTGACGTTTTATTGCTAGTCGGGAACAAATTACACGTAGAAAGAAAGAAACGACAAGAAACAGATCGAGAGGAAAAAGCTCAATCAATCCTGATTAAAAGTATGAAAACAACCTGTTTTCCTCTTCAGCATGAGACTGAAATTAATGGATGAACAAAAGGTTAGAGGATCAATTTTGCCAGGCGCGCGTTTTAACAT
Organism: Anarrhichthys ocellatus; assembly: GCF_004355925.1. NCBI lineage: Eukaryota > Metazoa > Chordata > Actinopteri > Perciformes > Anarhichadidae > Anarrhichthys > Anarrhichthys ocellatus. The sequence goes on along the minus strand of NW_022280111.1, from coordinate 475,544 downwards.
CTAAATCATTTCATCTTAATCATTATGTGAATGATGAGTAATCCTCGGTTCTGCCTTCAACACCACAGCATCTGATTACCTGAATGCAGAGCACTCGACTGTGCCTGTCCCCTGCTCATGTGACTCACGTCATCACAAATTCATGACGCCGAGCCAGCCGACACCAGAGCGCTGCCTGCGACACAAGACGTCACTCGGGGAGTCAAAGGTCAGGGGACAGGAATTAATAAGTGCCAGCTCGTATCGGAGACATGCAACCCATGGCTCGACAGCGTCAGCCAAAGATCAGCCCTCATGACGTCTGTTTATGGGCATGAATCACTCCACGGTAGCTTTTCATGCGCTATAAAGTCTGCCCTCGGGAGAGTCTGAAATCCTCTTGAACTCTGGGAACAGAGAAGAACATATCAGTCATCCAAATCTGTTTGTGTAAGAGCCAAGGCTTTTAGGATTTCTAGGGCAATTTAAAGCGGCAACGAGCAACTGTGAGGGAATGAAGGGATGAGGGGATGAGGGGATGAGGGAGGGAAACGACATATTTGCCCTGAGTTAAATCCCTCACACAGTGTTTCCCTCCAGGATATGTACCACGGGCTTAACCAGGCTTTGCTAAAGGCCCAAAGGTTTTATGGCATTATATGAGAAAAAAAAAGATCTGATTTGAATTTGTATAACATTCGATTAAGCTATTTTTGTCACTGCCATATCAGTGCCCCTGTCTCTCACTTGTGCATCCGTGTGCATCCCTCTCCTCTCGCGTCTTCCGTGTCCTGGGTTTTAGTGGACTTGCCACTCACCTGGACCGTGACTAATGGCACACCTGGCTACAATCAGCTCATCAGCCCGCAATGTATCAACCCTGGCTTTCCTCCCTCTCTTCGCCTGCTCGTTGTTCTAGTCTCAGTGGTAGCTAAGCTAATGCTTTTAGCTCTCGTATCCTTTGGGAAGATTATTTCTAGTGTTCTTGTTTTCCTAGTGAATGCATGCTTGTTTCCCGCCCTCCATGATTCCCGTCTTTATCAGAAATTTTTCTAAAAGCAGCTGACTGCTGCAACAGGAAACAAAGTCGATGAGAGCTGTGAGAAAGAACCAAAATGAACATGTGTGCCATAAAACCAAAAACAGTCGAGCAATAATTCTCTTTGGCTAAGGTGACCTCTTTCACATTAAACATAATAATTTGACTATCGTCTATATACCTTTGATTAGTGCAGCTTTAAAAAAATACAAAAAGATTAAAAGGGTTACACGTTGGTGAATTTGATGTTTGTAACTTAGAACGTAGCCTGATGACAGGGATGCAAGTTTCCCTCGAAAGCCAAGTCTGGTACAACACCGTCGACAATTCTAAGCAGTCAGACTCATATCCTCTACTGGGACTGGATTTGTCTTTAAAATCCCATTAGGATTTTGAGTTACATTTGCGGCGATGCAAATTTTCATTGCCTTCCACATACTGTCCCTCTGTAAAGTCTGCAGTGCAACATTTTGGTCGGAATCCATGGAAAAACGTCATTTGTAATTAGGGGTTACATCGGCACGGGGCGGATGTCCTGTTCCTTCACATGGGAACCCAATTTATGGTCGAATCCTGAGGTTGAAATCACAGAGAAAGCGAAGGTGCAGCTGTCGGCCTGGTTCGGACGGGACGACATGGACGTAACGAGGAACACACAGGGTGGAGAGGCACTTGAGGTTTCACTGTAGCATTGACTTGGGCTGCTTTCCGCACACTTGACCATGAGCAGTTCCAGGTCCAGTTTGAACAATGTGTGTGGGAAAAGCTACCGTAGGCAGGTCAGTGAAAGGCAGGTTACTGTGATGAAACGAGGGAGTTTATGGTGTATATAAATATATATAATATAATTAATATATTTATATACCTTTCTTTTTGTTTTGTCCTGCATGCCTCGTAACACAAGTACAATATACAGAGGATGTAGCACATAGTTGTTACGTACTGCACAAAACAGGAAAGAGAGCTATATTCAGTTCCACATGATATAATCTTGGGAATGGGGTTAAATGATAGAGTGCACACTTCACTATAGAAGAAGTGAAGATGACACCAAAACCTCTCATGAAATAACACCGCACAGTTTTCCACTCATCCACAAATCCGAAGCCAAAGACGACACACGGATGTGTCTTTACTACGTCTTTGGAGGAAAATGATATGCTGAATTCCGGGGATGCGGTAAGCTGCGTGTATAGGTCAGTGTCCACACCAGTGACACTGTGATTATGACCGACCTAAGTAAATATTTTACATGGCAAAAAGGGGAATTAGGGATGAAAGGAGGATTAAAAAAAACAAAGCCATCAGATGTGTAATTACATCAATGCCATGCCCTTTGAAGCCATATCGCCCCGGCACTGCTGAGGTCACACGAGGCTGGCACAGCATGGTGCTATTCAAGGTCTCGTAAACTCACAATCATTTTAGAGGGATGAGTCAAAGGCAAAAGCTGTTTGGTATAATGGCTGGCGTTCATCTTAAAAAAATCTATGAATTAACAACCAGGGGCTGCGGCACTACGTCGAGTATAATATCAACGAAATGAAATACCGTCTTCATATCTTTTTTCAATTGATCTCAGGGCGAAACACTTCCTGTGGGAAGTGAAAGTAGAGGGCGACGTCGTGTCTCACAGGCCGCCTTGTGAGTAATAGGAGTGAATGATAGATACAGGGTTAGTCAGGATACCTGCTGCAGCTGTATGTGCCTCCTGTTATTCTGTGTTTGTACCCTGATGCCATACCATCAGGGTTGGAAAAATGGTTTAATTTTAAAAACACAGCTGTCATGACTTGAGATACTGCAGTTACGGGACACTGATTTTTGACGGGGTTTCCAATTTATGAACGCAATGATGCTAATCTGATAATAATGAATCACGCTGCAACTTGGCCTGTTTGTGGTTAAAGCAAGGCAATCTTTAAACCGGGGATTGGGCATCTGGTTTCAAATTTTCCTCCGTGGCTGTCTTTGATTTGTGACGTCACGGGTTAATCATCATCTTGCCAAGATTTCATTTTGAATTGTAGTTTTTTTCTGAGTGAGTTTGTCTTCAGCCGATACTGAACGCTCCTCTGCTGCTCCAGCTGTAAAGGTTCAGCACACGGATCCAAATCTTAGCTACAAATTCTCACAAACCTACAGCGCTGAATTATTTCCTGGATCTTACCTGCACTCTTAATCAGGTCGGCTGCTTGGCGTGCAAGTTGCTGGAATGCGGTGAGAATCAATTAAGGGAAACTTGGAGAGTTTTCTGCGAGGGAGGCATACACAAATCTATGGGAAGGTCAGGGAAAAAGACTATAAACTAAATCACAGAGTATGTTAAAAAATTGTTCCACATTATCCTCTTAGTTGGTAGTAAAGACTGAGTTCTGTATTTTTCTTTCCCTGCTTTAATGAATAAAGCATTTTAGGATATCAGGTTCTGTGAAGAGAGGCTTTAGCTTATTGCTGGGAAAGTGCTGATGTCACCACAACATCAAACCATCAATCACACTGCGCACAGACATTCATTGTGAGTGTGTGTGGTCCGTGCTAATGCACAGTATGAATGCGTGAATGTCAAACGTGTGTCCCGTTGTGTGTTAGCAGGTATCACACTGACAACTGACAATCAAATTGAAAAATGAGAAGAAACCGGCGGGACATGCGGCGTAATCTCCTTTGATCAAATCACTTTCATTTTCATGTCAATCCTTTAAATGATTAGAGGAAGTTAGAGGAAGTTTGGAGACAAGTAAAGGACAGAAGAGAGAGTCGATGGACAAAGCGTTGTTATAAGTGCAGAGTGGCACAGCTGTATTTAGCCATCTGTCAAACAGGGTAAGCGGAGAAGAGAAACAGCCTTCGGTGCAAGTAACCCTGGTGAATGCGCGGATAAACACGCAAACACAAAGACAAACATGAATACATTGAAAGGCAGAATGAGGGGACTGAGTTACAAAAAGCAGAAATCAAATGTGTGCGTATATTTAGAAGGTTGGTTACTGTGAGACAACACAATGGCACCACTGCAGACAAACCAGGAAACGTATTGACTGTAAGACCGGAATGATGATGAATAAAAGTAAAAAAAAAGAGAATCTTAAGTGATGTGCCAGAGAATAAGAGTGGTTTTCTTCACTAGCAGCGACTTCAAAGCCTCTCAAAACGATGGCATATGGACGGAGATCATGCAGCAAGTGAATGCCAATAGAGCCCAGAAAAAGCATCAGAAAAAACAATACCAATCGTGATTTAATTTACTGTTACATTGTTTCACTTAGATCTGTAATACATCGAAGAGAAGAGAGGAGTTGTTCAACAAGTTGACATGTTCATCTGCAGTAAGTCACTTTCATAAATTGCCTCGGGTCGGTTGGGGTCCACAATCAAAACCCATGTCATATATCCTGATGTTGGGATCTGACTCTATGGCTTCGACATGTGCTGTGAGACAAAGAGAGTCAGGCCTTCCCTTTTGCAAGCCAAGGTTTCATCCTGATTGTAGTTTGATGAGCACCAAACCCCCCCACACACACACCCTCTTTCACTAACCCACACACATATAGCTTTGAGCTAATGTAGGCACGTGTAGAGACAACGGGGTCTCCCTTTTGGCTATTCGCCATTTTAGAGTCTGGAGTCATCTGGTGGTCTTGTGAGAGGCGTAGCCACGTTAGAGACTACGTCATACGTGGTCTGGGCTGTCCCCTCGCTCCTCCCCCTACACACACACACACACACACACACACACACACACCCCCACACACTGCATATAC